>NW_026734688.1:217252-261393 GCF_949786415.1 Peromyscus eremicus | reverse complement strand
AATACCTTGCTCCGGGTTTGATTTTATTAATAAGGACTTTTTAAGATTCATGGTACATAATAACTAATTTGTGTGCTTTTATTCTGTTCATTTATCTTAGCTCAATTTTATTCTCAGGCTTGGTTATAAATCTTAAGAGGGTCAAGTTAAAACTTTGTCTTTCTTACAACACAGAGATACAGAATTAATAAATCTGCCAAGACCAGCAGATTTGGTTTTCAACTGGAGGCCATTTTCTGGCTTTGGGTCAGAGTGGCAGTGTTTGGATATACTTTCGGATAAAGCAACGGAAAACTAACATTTAGGGAACAGAGTCTAGGAATGCTACTAAACAACCTAGAATACGCATGGCATCTTTCGCCCACCTCCCAACAGAGAACAGTCCAGCTGAGGATAAGGGACCCCAGCCCGGGGTATATGAGCAAGGAGCTGTGCACTCTGCTTGTGTGACTCTAATTGGAGAGTGTGACCAAGGGTCTCTTTACCCCAGATAGGGCACTGATGACAGACCCAGGAAATGATTCCACCCGAATCTAGCTTAGGAACCAGTGAGGTTAGTGGGGTTACTAATAGGAGTATGGGTGAGGGGTTAGTTACAGGAGCACAGACCACTCAAAGGCAGTTGCATCATCAAAATGCCCACCCCAGCGTGGGTGAGGAGTCTCTCTGTAGGACTTGCAGGCATCTCAGCCAGTTGGAGAGTCTCTCTTTCCCAGAAGTTCTGCTTGTATAACCATGTGGGGGCACCTTGTGAATCCTCGAAGTTTTAGGAGCTTCCTGAGCTTAATGGGACATTTCATTCAGGAGGAAACAGCAACACAACCACCTTCCATCCTTTGGAGTCTTTGGAAGTCATCCAGTCTGCCCTGTCTCGCTTCCCAGTGAGAGCGTCTCAAAGACTCACCTGTTCCCTGGGAGCGCCTGTTGCTGCCACGTCAGCCAGGTGGAGGAGGAGGAGGGAAGGCAAGGGCCAGGCTGGGGCCCTTCCTGAGGCACCGATGCCATCTCTCTTCACAGCCCTAGCAAGCCACAAGGCCTCGACATCAAAGTCTGAGAAACAAACAGGCTCTTTCCCGTTCTCATCACCCAGAGCAGCAGAAGTCATTAAGTAGCAGTTTGAAGGAAGAATGATGATTTCTTTCCCTTCAGACACCGCGTTCAGTTAATTTATTCTGACTGGATGTGGAGCGACTGGGCGCCGGACAGGACAGCGTGTGGAAATACATGTCTATTCCTCATTATCTCTAATGGGAGTTTCAAAGCTGCACTCAGATTTAGTATCCTATTCGGTCTGACTTGTATAACACCTGTCAGTAGGCTGCTTTCCTGCTATGTCATTAATATTTAAATAATGCGATTTAAAGGTCAAACTGTGCCCACGGCAATATTAAAATACAGCATTCCCTTTTCCTCGATGGTGATACAACTGAGAGTGGAGAGTTGTGAGAGACAGTGGAAGGTAATAGCCCTGCCTAGGAGAGAGCAAGTTGCATGTACGTTCATTGCATTAATACGTTCACGGTGCACCTTTTCTATTCTGGACAGAAATGTGCACTGTGGCAGAGCTAAGCTGTCGATGAGAGCTGCTAAAATGATTCTGAAATGAACAAGGCAGGTGTGTGGGGAAGTCTTCCTCCAGGAAGTCTTCCTCAGGCTCTTGCCCCTCCCCTCCCCCTTCTCTGCTCGACTTTTTTCCTTAGTCACGTGACTCTTTTACCTCTGTGCTATCTTCAGGTGTCCTCTTGGGAATGTCCGATGCCCTCTCGTCTCCGTTTGCCAGGTTTGCATCCAGGTTAGGTAGTTTTCTTGGTCCCATGACAAAATGCCTGATAATCGAATTAAAGGAGGGTTTATTTCTGCTTTCAGCTCAAGGGATCTAGTCTACCATAGTAGGGAAATCATGGTGGCAGGGGTCTGAGGCCGCTGGTCACCTTGCATCTCCTTCTTAGGGAGCAGAGAGACAAATGCGGGTGGTCAGCTTGCTTTCTCCTTTTATTTAGTCCAGGACCCCAGCCTCACCTCAACGAACCTAATCAATACGGTCCTTTACAGGCATGCCCAGAGGCTTGGCTTTAGGTGAGCCAAGATCCTGAAAAGTTTATAATCAGCGTTAACCATTACAGCATCTCCTTCTTGGCAGAAAGGGCTACTCCTCACCACTGTTGCATTGGGGGGAAACACTACTGTGTATGCATTCTGCGTCTCCTCAGAATTACTAGGTGGAAATTCTAACCCACAAGGAGATGATATTAAGAGGTAGGGCTTTTGGATGACTGTTAGAGAGAGCACAAGGCCAGACTCTTCATGATGGGATTGATGCTTGTGTGTGTGTGTGTGTGTGTGTGTGTGTGTGTGTGTGTGTGTGTGAGAGAGAGAGAGAGAGAGAGAGAGAGAGAGAGAGAGAGAGAGAGAATACTTTTCCCATCTACCATGGTATAATTCAGTAAAAAGCACCATCCATTAGGAAGAACTACTCACCATACATGAAACCTGCTGGGCCTTGTACTTCCGGAGGTAGAGCTGTAGAGAACCAATTTCCCTTGTTTGTATACCACCCCGCATATGGTATTCTGCTATAGCCACTTAAAAAGGCTGAAGCAAGCATAAAAAAATGAATAAATTATGTTACTATGGAAATGGAAACAAACATTTGCCAGCTTCTGGCTTTTCAGATTTTCTCTGTGTCCCCTTTCCTCTGTCAGGTCTTGATGTGATAATAGTCTGTCCTAAGTTGAAGATGGCACCATGGGTGACTCGGCTGTATCAGTCTCTTCCAAGTCACAACATTTTGTGGCCTCACCATGGGCAGAATTCTGTGGTTTGTTTGAGCTGTGTAATTTTCTTAATTTTCTCTCTAACCATTGATCCTCTGAACTCGGACATGTTTGTGTGCTGGTGTGGGTGGTGGCCAGAGGTTGACCCCGGCTGCCTTCCTCTGTCACTCTCGGTCTTGTTTCTTTGAGACAGGGTCTTTCTCCAAACTGAAACTGTGACCGCTGTTGGTCTCTATCCCACATCCTCCTTTAATCCAGCCACTATATCACTCCACCTTCTACTTCTCACTCTGATTTTTCGATGTAAGGCAATGTACTCACAGGTAGTGGGAACCAGGGGTTAGAAATCTTTGTATGTAAGGGACACAATTTCACTACCAAAATGGAGAGGACTTTGAGATTTGCTTCCTACATGATTTTGCTTTGGGTTTTCTTTTCTCTCTCTCTTCTTTCCTTCATTCCTTCTTTTTCTTCTTTCTTCCTCTTCCTCCTCTTCTTGTAAATATAAGACACAAATGTAGGGTATCAAAACTTTTAGTCTAGTGAATTAATAATAAAGCAAGAGCTTTATAATAATTGTGGAGTTATCTCACCTGCCTAAACCCTTCTTTTTAATCCCATCAGCGTGGGTGCCCTAGTTAGCTTTAACTGTCAACCTGACACAGACTAGAGTAATGTGAGACAAGGATCCCCAAGATCAGACTGGCCTATGGGCATGTCTGTGAGAGATTATCCTGATTGATGATTGATGTGGGAGGGCCCAGGCCACTGTGGGTAGCACCATCTCTAGGCAGGTGGTCCTGGGCTATATAAGAAAGCTAGCTAAGTGTGAGCCCATGGAACAGTCAGTCAGCAATGTCCCCCATGGTACCTTGTCTGTAAAGTGAATTCTGTGGCCAGAGGTAATACTATGCAGAATAGCAAGCAGGTCTGCCTTCAGGTTCCTGCCTTGAGTTCTGTTGGTGATGGACTGTAACCTGTAGGCTGCAATAGATCCTTTTCTCCCCCAACTTGCTTTTGGTCAGCAAGGAAATAAAGCCAGAATATTGAATTAGGATTTCAACTGTGTGTTTTAAAAGAACACAAAAAACAAACCACAGTAACTTCTTTCCAAGTCATTTCACTTTTCCGAAATATAATTTGCTTACCTGGAAAATGGGGATAATACAAACTCAGAATTGTAAAGAGTCATAGAGATGGCAAAATAGAGATGTGGAATTGCTTTTTTGGCTATGAAAGGGAAAATTTTCTTTCTAATTCAATTTTTAAAAAAGATTTATCTTAATTTTAAAGGTATGTATGTGTGCATCTGCCAAAGCCAGAGAGAACAATGAATTCCCTGGACCTGGAATCACAGGTAGTTGTGAGCACCCTGACAAGGGTGCTGGGAACCGAACCTTTAGAAGAGCAACAAGTGTTCTGAACTGAGCTCCTTTAATTCAATTTTTGAATAGATATTATAGACATATATTTAAAAATACTCAAATCCCATCACTTCTCTCATCCAAACACCCAACTTTCATCTGTACAGCTTATAGTTTCTTTATGCATATGGAAGACAATATCAATATACAGCTTTGTGTTTCTCCTTTTTAGATGTAGTGTACTGTGGCAGCAGCTTTCTGCTGCTCCGACAGAGCACCCGAGATAATCATTCTCAAAGGAGAAAGGTTTGCTCTGCTCTCCGTTTTGGGGCTTTCTACCTGTAGTTGGCTGGCTCTGTTGCTTTTGGCCAGTTGTGAAGCAGCCCATCATGGGGGGAGTGCATGGTAGAGTGAAGCTGGTCATCCCCTGTTGGCCAAGGAAAGACAGGCACAGTGATGGGTTCAGTATCTCCTTCAAGGGCATGAACACCCAAGATGGCCTAATTTTGCTAGGACCTACTTAAATCCTTACCACCACTCAATGCTGCTGTCAGCTGGGGACCAAGTGTTCAACACATGAGCTTGGGGGACACTTTAGATTCAAGCCACAACATAGGGTATGAATTCTGTATACTGCAACTTTCATTTCCTCCTCCTTCTCTCCCCCCTCTCTCTTTCTCTCTCTCATATATATACGTGTGTGTGTGTGTGTGTGTGTGTGTGTGTGTGTGTGTGTGAACACATGAGTCACACTTGTCTTTATGGCTGATTTAATAAGTCATCTATTGGTATAAATTTGGTTGCATCTAAAATTTTTCTGCTCAGATAAGCTTGCAGAGGACCCATGTGTATACATGAGGAATACCTGCATGTGGTACGTGCGTGCATGTGTGTGTGTGTGTCCTACTTAGTTTTAACTGTTAACCTGATGTGGCCTAGAATCACCTGAAAAGGGAGTCTCTATTGAGGGATTGTTTGGATCAGATATACCTGTGAGCATGTCTGTGGGGAATTCTCTTGGTAGACCATTAATGTGGGAGGGCCAGCCCACTGGGCTACACTGCTCCTAGGTAGGTAGTCCTGGGCTTTGTAAGGAAACAAGCTCATCATTAATCTGTGAGCAAGTCATCAAGTGGCATCCTGCATGGCTTATGCTGTATTTCTTTGGCTTGGCGAGTTCCTTTGTCAGAGGTGATGTGTGGAATAGCAAGCAATCCTGCCTTTAGGTTTCTGTCTTGAGCTTTTTTCCTTGACTTCCCTCAGTGATGGATTGTGACCCAGACATATAAGCCAAATAGACCCTTTCTTCCCCAAATTGCTTTTGGTCACAGTATTCATCACAGCAATAGAATGCAACCAAAACAGTATGCATATGGTGGGCATGTGGGTTGTATGTGATTGTATGTACATATGTTTATGCGTGTGTGTGTGTGTGTGTGTGTGTGTGTGTGTGTGTGTGACTATGTGCATGTGTGCTTTTGATGTATGTGTACACATGTGGGGTATGGGGTGTATGCATGTGGGGTATCTATGTATATGTGGGGTATATATATTATTTTATGTGCATGTTGTGTGTTGGGGGGGGTATGTATGTGTGTGTGCTTGTAGGATATCTGTGTCTGACTGTATATACATGTTGGGTATGTGTATGTGTGTTCATGTGGGGGAGGTATGATTTCCAGAAGCCAGTTACTTATAACTCTTAGGATCTGTGAAAAGATCAGGCAGGAAGGCTTGGTTTAAAGTTGGAGAACCAGGCAGGGACTGGTCTTGATGACTCAGTTCAGGGTTTTAAACAATTCCATAAGTTTCGGGTGACCAATGAAGATTTTAACTATGACTGTTATAGGCAGATACTGAAGTCCAGAGGATATCCACCAGGACTTCCAGGTTCTTGTGTTTCGTAACAGGGAATTGGACCAAGGACCCAAGGACAGTGACAGAAACAGTTGATTAAGGAAGAGAAAGGCCCTCCAGAGAATGGAAGTGGGCTAGAGAGCTGGAAAAGGTAAAAGCTCAGTGGTGCTGGACAGCAGGACTCAGGTGGACTCCTGACCCTCTGTTCTACATTTGTAGAGCCTGGCTTTTCTCAAGCTCAGTCTCTTAGATTGGCTGTCTTTGTCCTCTTCCACATGTCAATCTTGGTGCCTCTTTCTCCCGCCCTGCTCTTCTGACACATGGGAAACCTGTCTGCTTTTGTGTACAGTGCAGTGTGACAGGCCTCACCTAAGGTGGGGTGCTGGACATGGACACTGTGACCTTGGGAGGGGGCAGAATGTAGGAAGTGGTGTTGAGGGAGGAAAGAGCAGGGCATAGGGGTGACTTTCTGGTTGCTGGATTATTGGCAGACATGAATGGTGGTGTAGTTCTTGGCTGTGTGTGCCAAGAGAAGCAAGTCTGCATAAAGGATGGAGTTCAATTTGGCAGTGAGCTTTGTGGTGATATATTGTGTCCCCCAAAATATTGTGCACTCTAATAAAGCTTATCTGAGGATCAGAGGAAAAAGGCCAGCCACTATATTAAACATAGAAGTCAGGCAGGCAGTGGTAGCACACACCTTTAATCCTAGCATTCGGGAGGCAGAGATCCATTCATATCTCTGTGAGTTCAAGGCCACACTGAGAACAGAGCCAGGCATGGTAACACATGCCTTTAATCCCAGCACTAACCATAGAGGTCTGGAGGTCTATACAGACAGACAGGAAGTGATGTAGCTGGGCGGAGAGAGGAAATGAGATGGCAGAACAGAAAGGCATATAGGTGTAGATATACAGGGAGTAGGCCTCTTTGCAGACTGAGGGCTGGTAAGGTGAGGTTGGCGTGGCTTTTCCTATTCCTCTGATCTCTCAGGTTTTTACCCCAATATCTGGCTCCAGGTTTTTCTATTAATGAGACCTTTTAAGATTCGTGTTACATCTACAGAACTTGAATTGTTAGAGGTACATACAGATGGAGATGCCCCATAGGTCTGTTTGACATGTGGGTCTGACTTGCAAGAGAAGTTAGGACTGACAATGGCCAAGGCCAGTCTCCTTTCAAGTCTGATTTTTTTCTGAATCATTCTTTACTTTCTTTCATGTCCACATCCTCTCCTGCTGCTGTCAAAGCTCTTTTTGTTGTTGTTTGTTTGTCTTTTTAATTATTCTAGATAGTGTGTCAGCCAAATCACTCCTAGGATAATAGTCCTTAGCTAGTAGGTGTGTGTGTGTGTGTGTGTGTGTGTGTGTGTGTGTGTGTGTGTATGCGTGCGCATGCTCATAAAGGTCAGAGAACAGCTTCTGGTGTTTTTCTTCAGACCCCATCTACCTTTTATTTTGTAACAGTGTTTATGTGGTCTGGAGTTCACCAATCCGGCGAGGTTGGCTGTCCAGTGAACTCCAAAGATCTTCCTGTCTCAGTCTCCCCAGCATTTGGCTCACAAATGTACTGTTTTTCAGTGGTTTGTTTTTAATTTTTTTTTTAACTCTGGGGTTTGAACTAATGTCCTTGTACTTGCAAGGCAAGAGTTTTGCTGACAGATCCTGTCCGGTGGGTTCCTTTATGGCTGTTCTACACTCATCCCATTGCTGTGACAAAGACCCCGACCAAAAGCAACTTAATGGAGGAAATAATTTATTTTGCTTACACTTGCAACTCATAGTGCATCATTGAGAGAAGTCGGTAGGAGATTGAAGCAGAAACTATGGAGGACCACTGCTTTCTGGCTTATGCTTAGGCTCTCTTTCTTCTATAGCCCAGAACCACTTGCCGAGGGAATGATGTCACCCATAGTGGGCTGGCCCATCTGTATCAATTAATGATCAAAACACACCCACCTGCCTTTAACACACAAGCCTCTCTGATCTGGGCAATCCTTCAACTGAGACTCCTTTCTCAGGTGAGTCTACTCTGGATGAAGTCAACAGTTCCAGCTGACCAGGACAGTGACTATTGCTCCATGCCTGCGGAAGCAGAGTGGTCCTCAACAGCTCAGAGTCCATTGCTGACATTTCCAGACTCAGCTGATGTTGAGTCTACTTGCTGCACACACTGGTGATGAAAAGACAGACTGAATGTTTCTTTTTTTGACCACAAGAATAACAATCAATCATGCAACTGTTTGTCTTATCGGTATGGCAACCGCTCTCTGATCCCTCTTAAACTGTGTCCTTTCAAAGCTTCAGTGGTAGATTCCTGTCTCCTCTGCCCTCACACACACCCATTCCTTCTGCCTAACAGAAGTAATTAACTGTTGTCCTTCCCTTCCGTATGAGTGTCTGCAAATCCAGACATAGGACCTAAGAAGAAGCACAGTTACAGAAGAAAGCAGAAGCCCTCTCCAGGTGTCTTCTGAAAAGTTGTAGAACAAACACTGTGGCCCAAACATGCCTCAATTCATCAGTTCTTGCATATCATCAAAGAAAAGACTCTTAAGGGGGTGAGTGGATGTTTGTCAATTCAATAGCTTCTTTGAAAAAAAAAAAAAACCTCTCATTTCTTGCTGCCATAGAAACAGTCTCTTTCAAGTGGATTATAAATAAAAACAGGGCCTTTTGGCTTTGTGTTTAAATTATATGTGCATTCTTTTCAATAGAAACACTATGCCCAGGGTCTGGTCTGTTGATCTCATTCTCATTTTTGTGTATAATTGAGCAAACTTTGCAGTCAGAGAGAACACTTACGTTTGTCCTTCTGGGTTAAGAGATAAGAAATGCAGAACTTTGGGTTTGGATATTTACTGTATTGCATTCAGAGGCACTGAGTACCTAAGAGTCCATGAATCACGGGAATAAATTAAAACAGGAAATGTTTCCCTGTCCCCCTCTATATGGTTAAACCAGCATCATGGGTCTGTTGGGAGTCTCTGACTATCCAGTTTCGCCAAGGCCACAGCTGTTCTGAGACTGTTTAGCACAATTTGCTTTGAGAAGAAAATCAATTGTGTTGTTAGAGCAACTCTGGCTGCCTTCAGGTGAGTGTCTGCTCTGTGTCTGTCTGTCTTGATGGGTGAGTAACAGATCTTGTGGCAAAGCACATTTGAGAGAGCCTGAATCAACAGGAAGAGGAGGAAGAGAAAGGAAGGAGGGAAGGAGGGAAGGAAGGAGGGAGGGAGGAATGGAAGGGGGGAGGGAGGGAGGTCAGGCTCTTGCTGTCAAGCACCAACTTCCTGGAAGAGCAAAGCATTCTGGGTGAGGGGACTCTGGCTGGCCTGGGTGTGGCAAATATGGCTCTGGCAGGCCTTACCTTTCTCCTCATTCCCTCTGTCTTGCTAAAAACTATTAGATTACATTCCTCAAGCTAGCCACCAAGATCTATTCCCTTATTTGGCTCCTTCTTCCTCCTGAGGCTATCAAGGTCCAGCAATCCAAGTACTGAAGTCCAGCAATCAAAAGCTCACTCTGGCTCCCCTAATTAACATGCTCAATTAAAATTAGACACCTCATCTGAACACAGGGTTTCCCCTTTTACCTTCATAAACTGCCATTCTCCATGTGCCACATCTGTCTCCTTTCTATCCAGAGGTGGTCCTTTGCCCCATCTGGGACAAATAGCCCTTGCCCCTCTCCTTGTTCCCTTCCCCTTCTCCCTCATCCTCTATCTCCTGTCTTTGTCTCTTATTCCCTCCTCTCTGTCTCTTTGGGGCAAATATGTCTCCTTTGTGCTGAGAACTCGGTCTTGGGGTTCCTGAGCGGATACCAATCCTTTCACTGGGAATTCTAGAACTTGAGAGTTTTTGCTGCCAACCATGAGGTAAGATATAGTGGATTTTGCACGTTACCCTTATCTAGTTGTGACATGTCTTAGAGTCACACAGTACCCTGTGACTTTGCCAACTACTACTTCTCGATTAAATACAGAATTATATTTTTGAAAAATGTAAAAGAAAATAAAATGCACCTCAGGAATAAGTGCAACCCAGGAAACCTACCTTCAGAGGTTTCCTGTTTACACATAGATTGAGACATCTGTTTTGCATTTCTGTAGATCCCACCTTGTCAATAAAAATAATATTTTCTGCCTATGTTCTTTTCTCACTCTCCAAAGGCAGTATCTTTCTTTTCTTTTTGTTATAAGCATATATGTGCATGTGTGTGTGTGTGTGTGTGTGTGTGCACCCAAGAGTGCACTCACTCTACAGGCATGTATGGAGGCGAGAGGTTGATGTCAGGTGTCTTCTTCTGTGTTGAGACATGACTTCTCACTGTATCTAGAACTTACTGTTGTGGCTAGGCTGCCTGACCACTCATCTCTCAAGATCCTTTTATTTCCAGTCCCCAACCCCAGTGCTGGGGTTACAGGAGTCCATAGTCATGCCTAGCTTTTATAAGAATTCTGAGAACCAAACTCAAGGCCTCAACACTTTTAAGGAAAGCACTTTACTAACTGAAGTCTCTATAGTCCCCTGTACTGGTTTTCATAACAGGCTATACTGATTCACCAGCCTAAAGTATCAAATGCCATCCTGTGGCTAAGAGTAACCAGTGTGTAACGGTTTCCTCCAGTCCAGCACGGAAGCTCCTTAAGACAAAGTAAACAGCTCAAAAGAGCTCCAGGAAGTTCCTGAAACTGACCAGACTCACTAGCTCCTTTCTTACTCAAGCGTAAATAGTAAAGGCTGTTAAGAGTCATTCTCAGACAAGCCACACTGCAATGGAGACTCTCAGATAGGCCAGGCTGAAAAGACTCTGAGACTACACCGGCTGCCTGGAAGAAGCAGAAACCAGCTGACCTTTCTGGAAGAGGTTTTGATCTACTGAGTGACTCAGAAAAGATGCTTTCCATCTTTTGCCTTTGACAGCTTAGAGATGACAGGAGAAAACCCAGTAACTACTGATTATCACCATGACCTTCTGAAGCCCTTTATGCCTTGACCCCCACACTACTGCCACTGATCTCCAGACGGCAGGACCCAGGAAACTGGGTGTGTAGTGTGCTACAGGTTTCCAGCCTTTGCACACTGTCAGCTATGCTGGTATGGACATTGGCAATGCAGCTGTCTTTGAGTCATTTCTGCTCCTGGAAGTAACTCCTTACCCATAATCCTGTAAGTGACTCCAATAAAACTCATTGGTCCAAGTTAGACTTTGGTGGTATCTGTACTTTGGTCTGTCATGGACTCCCTAGGTAGGGGGGTAGATGTGTGTGTGTGTATGTGTGTGTGTGTGTGTTGTGTTGTGTTTCCCCAGGAAAATTCTTGTCATTCAATAGAAATTCTGACCAGCTTGCCTTTATCTCAGATACCACATTTCCGAGAACATGCCAAGTTATTTTTGAGTATTGCAAGCAGTTAAGGGCAGAGTTCAGTTGGTCCAAAGTCATCTTGTATATAATAGTGAAATAAATATTTATTGTTATGTTGGTGATGATGTAAGCCATATTGGGAATTG
Source organism: Peromyscus eremicus (assembly GCF_949786415.1). Taxonomy (NCBI): domain Eukaryota; kingdom Metazoa; phylum Chordata; class Mammalia; order Rodentia; family Cricetidae; genus Peromyscus; species Peromyscus eremicus. The sequence continues at coordinate 249,888 of NW_026734688.1, read as the reverse complement.
CTTGCTGGGATGGCCTAACTTTATCTTTCCTGGCTGGTACAAATACAGATGATGGCTCTTTCCTGGGTCCTGCGGTCTGGAGATCAGTGGCAGTAGTGTGGGGGTCCAGGCATAAAGGGCTTCAGAAGGTCATGGTGATAATCAGTAGTTACTGGGTTTTCTCCTGTCATCTCTAAGCTGTCAAAGGCAAAAACTCTTGTCTTACCTTAGAAACCTTTGTTGGCACCTTCTAGATGTAAGTACTTGTAAGAATGTTTATTAGCGGGGCTGGAGATAGCTTAGAGTTTAAGGGCATTGACTGCTCTTCCAGAGGTCCTGAGTTCAATTCCCGGCAACCACATGGTGGTTCACAACCATCTATAATGAGATCTGATGCCCTCTTCTGGCGTTCAGGCAATCATGCAGACAGAACACCACATACATAATAAGTAGATAAAATCTTTAAAAAAAAAAAAAAGAGTGTTTATTAGCTTGGTTGCTTTTCCAAATTTAGGTGTCTTAGGTTACATTCCATAGACACAGACCCTGACCCAGAGATAAGAATTTGCTGGCAAGTGCTTTATTAAGGAAAGTCGCATGGCTGGGGAGACAGTTCACTGGGTAGAGTGCTAACCTTGTCGTCATGAGGACCTGAGTTCAATCCTCAAAACCCACATTAAAAGCAAGCAAACAAACAAACTGGCTATGGAGGTGCACAATGGTAACTGATGCTGGAGGGATGGATTCCTGAGGCTCACCAGCCAGCCAGTCAAGCCTTCTAGCCTACTTGAGTTCCAGATCAGTGAGAGAAAGAGACACTGTCTTTAAAAAAAAAAGGTGGACAATGCCTGGAAATCAGAGGTTGTCCTCTGGATCCCCCCCCCCCCCCCCATGCACACACATGCACTGACATACACACGAACATGTACACATATAAACCCTACCAACCACAAATGAATCAATAAAAAGAAGAAGGCCAAGAGGAGGTGATTGGTGAGAGAAGGGACAGGATGGGGAGGGGACAGAGAAGCCAAGCCAGAGAGGAGCCTCTGGCTAAGTCCTGCTGGGGACTGTGAAGGTGAGGGAAACCTGCTTTCTTCATCTGGAGGTGAGGACCTGCTTGTTGATCATAGTTGCCTCCATAAGGGTGAGAAGGTGAGACATGATTCCCAGGAACTGGCATTCAGTGGGATAAGAGCATCTTCTAAAGTGTTGTGTGGGGTCTGGCATCTGGACACACAGCAAGCACACACGTGAACAATCTAGAAGCTATGTCAAGGAAACACAAAAGATTGGCCTTTTGTGTCTGTGCAACAGTGAGAACGGAAGGAGTGTGGAGCATGGAGGTACAGAATGACCTCCTGTCACTAGGCTGGTCACGCTGAAGGATGCAGTCAGCTCCTGATGGCTTCTGAGTTTGGAGTCACCGAAGTGTTAACCAGCTTCTGGGCACCTTCGACATGAGCATTGTAGATTCCAAATTATATATCAGCTTCGCTTAGTAAAATCTGACAGAAATCTGAATGGACTACAAAGACAAATCTTTGTAGATATGTCCTATATCTCCCAAGCATTTGCTGAAGTTGAAATGGCAAACAAGTATTCCCGAAAACCATTCAAAGATATACAAAACAACAATCTCAAGCTTATTCAAAGAAGTTAAGAAATGTCTTTCTGGTTACATTTTGTATGTGTGTGTGTGTGTGTGTGTGTGTGTACACATGTTCACACATGTTCATGCATGTGGAGACCAGAAGCGCTATCTTCAATTACTCTCTATGTTTTGAGTCAGGGTCTCTCGCTGAACCTAGAGCTCACAAATCAGCTACCCTGGATGGCCAGCAAGCTCCAAGGATCTTTCTTCCTCCATCCCCGTGTGCCCTGCCCCTGCCAGCACCGGGGTTTGTAGTTCGGTCTCCCCTGGCCTTTTTACATGGAAGGGAGGCTCTCCATGCTTGTGAAGCAAGCATTTTACCCACTGATGTGTCTCCTCAGCCCCCACCTTACTTTTTGATACAGGGTCTCCCACTGAACCTGGAGCTTGCTGACTGACTTCACTTTCTGGCTCGCTAGCCCCAGGGATCTTCCGGTTTCCGCCTTGCCAGCTTTAGGATTACAAGCAAGCGCTACCACACCTGAGTTCTTCCTTGGCCTCTGTGGGATTCCTGCTTGTGGAGGAAGCACTTGGGGGGCTGGGCCATCTCCCCAATCCTTTTCTCATTACACTTTTTGACAGTAACCAATGTGGAGGGTGCTACAGAGTTTGATCCCAGAAGGAAAGAAGAATGGCACTTCCAGGTCACTCATAGATGACCGCCCCATCAAAAACTGCAGCTTTAATGAAGTGAGGTGAACTGTTTATGCACCACACCAGGAGTCCAGGAACAGATGGAAGAAAGGTACAGATCCTGAAAATGTACGGGTTGCCTCCACGTGTGTGCAGGGTTCGTTAATACGTTTGTCACAAGGAAAGAATGAAGCCTGTGATTAGCTTGATCTGAGACTGGCAGATGAATGTGTAAGAGACAGGGAAAAGGCAGAAGCTGCATTTACCAGACGCTCATAAAACAGCAGAAGCTGTAGGTAAATGTGTGAGCATCAATTTCCTAGCGCTGAAGCATGTTATCAACAGTTCAGTTCGAACTGCAAATAACGTGAGATTTTAAAAACAAATACCAAGGAACATTCCTGTTTGGAAGTACTTTGAACTTTGGTCTTTATCGATAATTCTAAATATTTTTATTCCACAAAAACTTCTGACATTTTTCCTCTGACATGTGTGTTTTTCCTTTCACCGCACATCTCCGATGCCCTGTTGTTCTTTTCCAAAACAAACAAGTATGCTGACCTTGCTAGAAACCTTTGGGAGTCCTCACTTAAAAGTCACCTGGACTTCTTAGTAGAATCATTGTCAATATATTCTGTTTTACTGTTTGTCTCTCACAGTTTTGTTGTTACGTATTTTAAGCATGAAGAACTGTAGAAACATCTTTTATAGTGTAATATTTTTTGTGTGTACATATGTGCGTGTTTGTTCATGTGTGCGGGTTTACACATGTGCGCACATCCATGTGGAGGCCAGAGCTCGACCTCAGGTGTCATTCCTCAGACACCATCAATACTGCCATTTCTTCTTTTAATCAGGGTCTCTCACTGGCCTGGAACTCATCAAATAGGCTAGGCTGGCTGGCCAGTGAGCCCTGGGGACCTGCTTATCTCTGCCTCCCCAGCACTGGGATCACAAGTACATGCCAACATACCTCGATTTTTCATGTGGCTTCTAGGGTCAAACTCAGGTCAAAGGCAAGCACTTTGCTGACTGAGCTGTTCCCGGCTCTGTACTGTCGGATATTTAACTAGTAGGACAATACAGATATGCAGTTGGCATTTTACACTGCAGTTCATGGATCCCCTCTTTTTTGTGTTTTATTGGGTGAACTCCTGAACATTCCTGAAGTAGATTTTGCATCTTGCCACTCCTTACTGAAGGTCAAGTGTGGTAGAATCCAGGAAGACAGGCAGGGTGCAGAGATCTGAAGCCCATGGACACAGTTATACTTGGAAACTGTTGCTTAAATGTCTGTCCCCAAATTCTTTAACTTTTCTGTCTTCCTAAGGTGGGTTTTAATCTCAAAATTCTCCCTCATCCTCTAGGTATGGGCTCCATCGAGCCATTTTCTTATAAAGATCAGAATAAGCCAGGAGCCATGGTGATAGCATATGCCTCTGCAATAAGAACAAGGCCATGAATAGAAGGGAGTCTCTTCTCCCCCTCTCTCCTCTCTCCCACCTCTCTCTCATTGTTCACCCTGGAGCATGCCAGCTGACACATCACAGGCACCCTCGAGCACTATATAGAGAGGTGTATGTGACATGAACTGTCTTCTCTCAAGAGTGAATGATGCGCTTGGGAAGTGGCTGCTCCAGATGACTCTAGCCCTGCTGACATCTTGATAACTCTGTCTGTCCTGAGAGACTCCGAGCCAGGGCTATCCAACTAAGCCGCTAGCACAGCCTCAGACGCCCTGAGATAATAGATGCTGTTGTTGAAAGTAGCTGTTGTTATGCTAATTTAGTGCTGTTTTATTGGTTTTAAAAGCTTTTATGGATGTGTCTGCGTGCTAAGGCACATATGTGGAGGTGCCCAACTCAAATATCTGAGTGTATTTCCCCTTAAGGAAGGAGAACAGGAGAGCTGGTGGTTCACCATGCCGCTTCAAGATGTTGTTTGTCGACGTGGCTGGTCATTCTTTGATGGGTCCCTCTTCTTGCCTTAGCTGCACCTCCCATTTGTGTCAGGACCTCACACTTTATGTCACACGTGTGCATTTAATGCAACATTTTTCTTTCCTAAAAATTTAATTTTTAAAGTTTTTTCTCACTGTATGTGTGTATGTGGTGTGCCTGTATATATATATATATATACATACACTTGTATGGGATGAGCATGGGTGTGATGGCCAGAAGTTTACCTATGTGTCTTCCTTGAAAGCTTTCCATTTTCTATACCAAGGAAGGGTTTCTTCATTGACCTCAGAACTCAGTGATATGGCTCGTCTGGCTAGCAGCTTACCTCTGCCTCTTGAGATCTGGGATTGCAGTCGGCCAGCACATTCACCTGGAGTTTATGTGGATTCTGTGGATCTGAACTCTGGTCCTCACCCTTGTGCGGCAAATGCTTTGGCCGCTGAGCTGACTCCTCAGCCCTTCATTTTTTATAACAGGTGCTTCCTCAGCATCTATTTTTAAAAAGATTTTACTTTTAATTGTGTGTCTATGCGTAGGTTTGTGCACACTAGCACAGTGTCCTCAGAGGCTGGAAGAAGGAACTGGATTTCCTGGAACTGGATTTACCCACAGTTGTAGGCTGCTGGATGTGGGTGCTGGGAGCCAAACTCACTGTCTTCTGCAAGAGCGGTGCATGCTCTTAACCACTGAGCCATCTCCCCAGCCCCACATCATTTATCAGTTTAAATTTCCTCAAAGCTGAAGTTCTTCCATAAAGTTTTATGTGTTATGTCTAACAAATAACAGAAATTATTCTTTTGCATACTTCCTGGTCTTGTGGCTCTTCTGAGCTGGCTGTAATTAATTATGACGGTGTATAATCTTTTAAGATGTTCTATTCATGTTGCTACTTAAAAGTGTAGAAGTTGATTAGAAATGCATTATCTGTCTCAAAAAACAAAAAGCTGATTCTATGTCATTTTGTCTGTGCTATTCATATCTAAGGGGTTACCTGTAATCTTGGACTGGAGAAAGATGTTGTGGTGGTAAATTTCCATTTGAAGATTAAATGTTATCTGGACTGTGATCTATGCTTGGGTATTAATTTGCAAAGGTGACCGAGTCACTATGCAAAGGCCAATGGCATTGAAGGAAGAATTTCTATTAGTTACATTTCCCTTAGAAAGAGGCCATGCCCTGTCTGCAGGGCTACCTGGGAAAGCTTTTTGATCGTGCTGAAGCGGGGTGAGGGGAAAGCATGGCCCACATTCTTTATAGCAGGCTCTGCAGAAAGGCAGAACAGAACTGGGTGAAGAGCAGAGGACTGGGTCATTCGACTCAGTCCAACAGACTTTGGGTCATGGGCATTTTTCCTAACTCTGCAACAACTGGCCTTGGGCTGAATAGGACAGAGAAATACCACTTCCTGGGGTGCACAGGGCACACATGCCAGATGGAGAGGGGCTCTAGTGCCGCTCCTCATTTGTTTATTTTGTAGATACAAAGAATCTGTTCCTGGTGCTGGGAAGACGGCTCAGTTGGTGAAGTGTTTGCTGTGTGAGCAGACGGACCGGTACCCACAGTAAAGCTGGGCGTGGTGGTGTGTGCCTCTAATCACAGCTAAGGGAAAATGGAGAGGGGAACATCCCTGGAGCTCACTGTCCAGCCAGCCTAGCCTATTGATTGAGTTCTAAGCAGGCCCTCTCTCAAAAAATGAGGTGTTATTTGGTGCCTGTGAAGCAATAACACCCGAGGTTGTCCTCTGGCCTCCACATTGTTATTTACTGCGTGTGAGAAAACACGAGGTACAACAGAACCCCCTGTAAGGGTTTTTATTAGGGAAGAGAAAGGGTGGAGGGTAGGCCTACTGAAAAGAAAAGTGTAAGGGGAGGGGGAGAGAGAGAGAGAGAGAGAGAGAGAGAGAGAGAGAGAGAGAGAGAGAGGGAGAGAGAAGGAGAGAGGTGCACTACCCTGGCAAGAAGGAGAGAGAGCAGGGAGCAGGTAGATCCTGCTTTTTATAGGCCACCTCGGACATGCGTGTAAGGGCTTATGTAGCTACGCCAAGCATGCACATAGATTTCAAGATCATGCTGAGTGTAGATTCTGTGACTATGATGCGCAGGGATTATGTAGGACATAAGGCCCTGGGGTGACTAAGCATTTTGCCTGACTGCTGACAACACGTGCGGTCATGTGACTCCAGGAGTGTCTAGGAATGATAATACACATGCGTGTACACAAAAGAACACAAAGAATCTAGGAGGCGTGGTCCTCACAGTCCAGGTCTTCCTTTCTTTTTCTTTTCTTTCTTTTCTTTCTTTCTTTCTTTCTTTCTTTCTTTCTTTCTTTCTTTCTTTCTTTCTTTCTCTCTCTCTTCTCTCTCTCTCTCTCTCTCTCTCTCTCTCTCTCTCTCTCTCTCTCTCTCTCTCTGTTTCTTTGTGAGACAGCGTCTCTACATAGAGCCCTGGTTGTCTTTAAACTCACTATGTAGACCAGACTGGCCTTGAATTTACAGAGATCCTCCTGCCTCTGGCTCCTAAGTGCTGGGATTAAAGGTGTGCATTATCACATCGGCCTCCAGGGGTTTTGTTTTGTTTTGTTTCTGAGACAGGATCTCTCTTTAGCTTTGGAGCCTGTCCTGGAACTCACTTTGTAGACCAGGCTGGCCTCGAACTCACAGAGATTCCCCCTTGTCTCTGCCTCCCCAGTGCTGGGATTGAAGGCATAAAGGTGTGCACCATCGCTGCCCGGCTCAGGGTTTTTAAGATGTACAAATATCAGAAGATATAGAAACTGACCAGAACCTGCCATTATCTTCCTCGTTATCTCCATAGTGACCTCAGCTCCCCACCTGCCCCCTCCTGGCAGCTTCTGCCTTTTCCTGCAGGGCCCATGCAAGCCCTCTGCTTCTCGTTCTTTGTGTATTTTCCATCTGGAGTGACCACACACTTTCAGGGCTTTACTCAGTGTCCTGTAGCCGAGGCTTTGGTTCCTAGAATATTCCATATACAGCTCCAGATGCTGGACACTGAGCTGCAGGATTTGGTGTTTGTTTTGCTGGATTCTTTTTCACCCTGTTATGCCCCTGATCTTCTCTTCTGGAATAGGGATGCTTATCCTGTACCATTGCATATACAATCTGTGGGCCACTTCTCAGTGCTGTGGGATGGTCTGTATGTCAAATGTGTTGCTGATTGGTCAATAAATAAATCACTGATTGGCCAGTGGCCAGGCAGGAAGTATAGGCGGGACTAACAGACAGGAGAATTGAGAGAACAGGAAGCTGGGTGGGAGAGACGCTGCCAGCCGCCAACATGACAAGCTGCATGTGAAGATGCCGGTAAGCCACGAGCCATGTGGCAAGGTATAGATTAATAGAAATGGATTAATTTAAGCTGTAAGAACAGTTAGCAAGAAGCCTGCCACGGCCATACAGTTTGTAACCAATATAAGTCTCTGTGTTTACTTGGTTGGGTCTGAGTGGCTGTGGGACTGGCGGGTGAGAGAGATTTGCCCTGACCGTGAGCCAGGCAGGAAAACTCTAGCTACATCTCAGAGTAACCTCTCAGTGGCAGGGATCCATAGTTACTGTGTTGTCCTGTCTGCTGCAGGTCTCCCAGTGTGCTGCTCTTCCTCCTGCACCAGCAGAGAAAGGGGTTTTCTTTTATGAGTAGGGTCTCATCTGGTCCAAGGTAGCCCCAAACTTCCTATGCAGATGAGGACAGCCTTGACTAAGTGCCTGGATTACAGGCATGTGCTATCATGTTCTGCTTAGGAGGTTTTTTCTTTTCTTTCTTTTTTTTTTTTTAAACATTGCTGTGGGATATCGTTCTATATGCTATGAATATGTATTGCTCTGATTGGTTGATAAATAAAATGCTGATTGGCCAGTAGCCAAACAGGAAGTATAGGTGGGGCAAGCAGACAAGGCGAATTCTGGGAAGAGGAAGGGCTGAGTCAGGAGTCACCAGTCAGACACAGAGGAAGCAAGATGTGAAGGCAGAACTGAGAAAAGGTACCAAGCCACCTGGCTAAACATAGAAAAGAATTATGGGTTAATTTAAGTGCAAGAGCTAGTCAGTAGTAAGCCTGAGCTAATGGCCAAGCAGTTATCGTAAATATAAGCTTCTGAGTGATTATTTTATAAGCAGACCGGTGGGACTGTGGGGGCTTGGTGGGACCAGAGAAACTTTCCTGCTACATAACATCTTATTGTTTCAAACTTAACCCTTTTTAATCCTGGCATTCTGTGGGTTGAACCTAGAGCCTCAAGAATGTTAGGCAAGTGCTCTGTCACTGAGTTACTGTTAATTCCAAAGACATAAGGAGAAAAACCACCGATCCAAAGCACTACCACCAAATTAATTAAAGCAAGCTTTTTTATTTGTGTACACAGGCTGCCTCCCCCTAAGGTAGGGTTTGAGACATCAGCATTGGATGTGAGGAAGACAATGTTTTTATAACTCAGGGGTGGGGGTTTCCCAATGGGGCAGGCAAAATAGGCAGGGTTACAGGAGAGAGCATAAGCATAGCAAGTTAGTCATAATGATGTCCTGAGACAAAGACATGGTATAACAAGGTGGTCATAACAACCTTTGAAATAGAGGTAGGGTTGCAAAATGGTTATAACAGCTTTTAGAAACAAAGACATAATTGCAAGGTGGTCTTATGGTGGTCATAACAACAGGTGGTCATAATAACATTTTGAAACAAAGACATGGTTGCTGTTTCCTGAAGCAGGTGGTATAGAACCATGTGTAGTTAAGGTTACAGGTTACATAGTTAAGGTTACATAGTCCAATCCTTGAGAAACAGATTTAATTATGAACAGGAATGAACCTAGCTTGTCTTTAATATAAGATGGCTTTCAAACCTAAAATGGAAGCAGACTGGTTACTCTTTACAGCTCCAACCTTTTTAATGAATGCTTTTAGCTATGGAATGCTTCCCGGCATACTTGCTGTGGGCCACACCCGTACTACCGTAACTGTTAATTCTCTAGGTCTTGGTTTACCCACTTGAGTCTCTAGGCTTTCTAAACCCCTCGAGCGTTAGACCTGAGACAGAGACTGAAAGTGCCTGGCATACAGCAGGCGCTCAGAAATCATACAGCAGGTGCTCAGTAGTTGTTCCGAGTCTGACTGGATATAAAAGAGCATGTGTGGGCATTTCACATTTGTGTGGTGTGCATGTGCTCCTTGGTGTGCACACGAGTGTGCAGGTGTCAGCATCAGCCTCTTCTCCTCAGTGGCTCCCTGCCTTATTCTTTGAGACAAGGTCCCTCACTGAAACTGGAGCACAATGTTTTCACTGTGGTGGCTGGCCAGCAAGCTCCTGGAATGTCTGTCTCTGCCTCCCCAGTGCTTTGTGCTGTCCTGCGTGTCTTTTGTGAGGCGGTTGGGGATCTGAACCCAGGGCCTCATGCTTGTGGATCAAGCTGTTTTCTGACTGAGCCATCTCCCCAGCCCGCTTGTTTTACAGTTTCTATTCCCCTCCATCCAGAGCTCACCACACCTATTTTTATCTTGGAGGCGGGTGTTTTAGCAGCAGAGAGAGACCGAGTGTGCCATGAATTATGGATTCCATCTGATCCTCGTTGAGACAATCTGAATATTTTCCCCTGTGGGCGCCTGAGTGAACCAAATTAGCCCCACGCTTGTCAGCCTCCTCGCGCGCTCTGTGCCGCAGATGAAAGCCTAAGAAGTGAAAACGGAGACTCTCTTGACCTTTTCAAGTCTTCAAATAATGATTTTCTAGACAGATAAAACTAAATTGCTATTGGATCTCCGTCTGGGAGGAGGGAGGATGGATGTTTAGGGGCTACGCGGTCTGCTCATCGCTTCATTTCTCCTCTCCTGTTCGACGGTGGAAATTAAACCCTGATGGTCAGATTAGGTGGCTATAAGCTCCTGGCCCTTACCTCCCGCAGCCGATGTGAGAAAGGGCTTATCTCCAGGTTCAGGCGAGGAGGTCGATGATGGGGAACAATTGACGGAAGAAATGAGGTAATAAGATCCTTAAACCAAAGGTGTTTCTGAATTGTTTTGAGAGAGAGAGAGAGAGAGAGAGAGAGAGAGAGAGAGAGAGAGAGAGAGAGAGAGAGAGAGACTCACAGCCATAACCTAATTGAAGGAAAACAATGACAACAACAACAACAAAAACAATCATGCTCACACCAAGCGCCCCAGACACAGGGCAAAGGGCCACCTACATGCTGCAGAGCAGAGGGCACTGTGAGGACCTTTGGGCAGCCCTGCTACTGTCCTGCCAAACTGCTTGTCAATCATCCCTGTGAGCTGAGGGTCTGCAGGAGAGCAGCCTGGTAACCAGGACACACCCTGTCTGTAACCATGCACACGCAGGTGTGCGCCTGGGCTGGGCTGCTCTACCACAGGCCAGGTGGAACACCCCTTTCAAGGGGTAAGGGGGTTCGTAAGGGTTACTGTTGACAGCCCGTGTCTGTCACATCACTTGGGGAAAGTAACTGCAGCCACTGCCTGGGGTGGGGAGAACATTCAGTTGGTAAAGAGCTGGCTGTGCAAGTGTAGGACCCAAGAGCCATCCCCAGAATCCACACAAAAGAAAGCTGGGCATGGTAGTGCTCACCAGCAATCCCAGCACCAAGGAGACAATGACAGGACTGATCCCTAGAACTCACCGGCTGACAATCCTAGTTTACGGCTTGGTGAGTTCTAGACCACCCTTGTCTCAGAAACAAGGTGGGTCAGGACCTAGAGAACAATGGTGAGGCTGACTTCTGTTCTCCATGCACACATAGATCACCCCCCCCACACACACACATAGATCACACACACACACACACACACACACACACACACACACACACACACCCCTCCGAAATCCTCAGCCTCAAGAGAGTGAGTTCTTGTTTCCTCACGCCTTAAATAACTTTTTCTGCCCTGCCATCTTACTTCCTGGGATTAAAGGCATGTGTGTTTCTCAAGCAAAGGCATGAGATCTCAAGTGTTGGGATTAAAGATGTGTGCCACCACTGCTTGCCTCTGTTCCCAGTGTGGTCTTGGACTCACAGAGATCCAGACAGATCTCTGTATCTCAAAAGGATTAAGGGTGTGTGCCATCACTATCTGGCCTCTATGTCTAATCTAGTGGCTGACTCTGTCCTCTGATCCCAAGATAAGTTTTATTGGGGTACACAATATATCACCACAGGTTAGAGTACATACGGCTAATGTATGCATGCCTTAAAAATGTTCCATATTTAAACATGGTAGAACAGTTGGTAAAATGTTTGCATAGCTGTATGAAGCCTTGAGTTTGATACTCAGCACCACAAAAACCAGGTGTGGTGGTATACACCTGTACTCCTAGTACTTGGGATGTAGAGGCAGAAGGAGAGCTAGTTTGGGTCCAGCATATCCTGGAGACTTTAACTGGAAGCCTTCTTCTACTCTGAAATGGATCTTGTGTGTTGGAGAGGAAGGGCGAGAGAGACGGCGAGACTGATTGTTAAAAAATCATGTATAAGTCTGTGTGTCTGTGTGCGGTATATGCACATGAATGGAGACCAGAAGAGGGTGGCAGATCCCCTAGAGTCAGAGTTTTAGGCAGTTGTGAACCATCTGTTGTGGGTAGTAGAAACGGAGCACAGTCCTCTGCAAGAGAAGCATATACTCTTAACCACCTGGCCGTCTCTCCATTCCCGAGATTCTGTTTTGAAAGAATGTTTGAGTATGATAGGTGTTCACTGGTGAACACATGACAAGAATTAAAGTCAGCACTCCAAAGATTAGCCAGCTGATTTGAGAATGACGGGAGATGTGACTCCCGGGGAAGCAGTGTCTCACAAAGGAGAAGGACAGCTGAAATGAGCCCATCTCAGTAAATCCCAGCATGCTTATAGCACTCCTTATTCTCAACACTTCTCCTAGATTACACTTGGAACTGTGTACAAGGCTCTTGCTGTTTTATGCTGGGAAATCTCTCTCCCCTGCTGATAAGATTAAAGAGCTAACTCTCGGGATGCTTGGCCAGCCTGCAAGCCTGCAATCAAGGTGACACTAGATTCCTGGGGACCTTGACTGTCGGGGGTTGGGAAGGAGGAAAGAGAGCAGCAGGGAAGGATTCTTCCAGAAGCTCCAGAAGCAGCTTGAGCATCAGAGAGAAAAGAGGCAAAGTGTGGGAGGCAGAGGATGTGAGGGGACATTCACTGCAGCTCTTTGCCAGCTGGAGAGAGACAAACAGCATGCTCAGGAATTCCAGTGTTGGTTCCACAGAGCAACAAGGGGAGGAACTTTGCAATCACCAGAAGGACTGCCTTTCCAGACTTTTGAACTGGGCCTCCCTCACAGAAGGACCATTTTTCCATTCCAGGTACCCTACCCCTAGTCTTCTATTTCATCAGATTGTCATCCTTGGGAACAAATCTTTGCTTTTTAGTTATGCTAATGTTGGAATGAAGGTATTCTAAAGACTCCTGTGCCCCTCCCTTTGGTTATCAAACCATTGAAACAATGGACCCAAAGAAGTTTGAATTTCCCCAACAATCTCCTGCTGGGAGAAGAAAAAGCCAAACCTGGTGCCAGCCAGCAGGGGAGCTTGTCTTGTGGGATGGGATTTCACACTGTTCTGACTACTTATCAGACCACCTTGCTGGAGAGAGGAACTCAGAGGATGATGGGTTGACTCTGTGTGGAGGAACTGCATAGGGCTGCTTAGCTATGTATAAACGTCTTGCCTTCTATTCACCTCAGAACCTGGAAGCTGGACTGGGGGTGGGGGTGGGGTTACTGGTCCTCTTTCTTCCTCTCCTCACTGAACAAACTTCCTTTCTCTGCTTTTCATTATTGTCTCTTTAATTGTTCTGTCGAGGGAAGATGCTTGATCCTAGTTTGTTAGGACTGCAGGGCCTAGGTTGTGACCCCCACAACTCCAGAAACCGTTTTCACTTCTAAGACAATGAGTGGGAGCCTTGTAGACCACATTTCTGAAACCCAATGCCTCCCCCAGAGCAGACTCCTGGTAAAGGTTTTGTTAAGTTGAATAAATAATAAGACTGGGGATATAGCTCAATGGTAGAGCATGGGACTAGCATGAGATGGGTCTTACTTAGGTTTAAGCCCCCCAGCCCTGGAAGTTGGAGAGAGGGAAGGGATTCAGACGTCTTTCCAGTACACAGATTAAGTTCTCTTTGAACACAATGAGAGCATCAGTGCTAGTTTTGGATCCAATAATTTCATTATCCCAAATGATCTTGACTGTGAAAGCAGGGGATTAGAAAAATGACAAGTGATCAGACAAAAAGGAAATAAAAGACGCAGTGAGGGCACGAATTTAAAAAAACAAAAGAAAGCAGGCTTAAAGGGGCAGACGAAGAGGGAGTGTGGTCCTCCAGACTGCTTCTGGCAGTGACACAATTTCACAAGCATCCCAGGATCACACCATTGTCTGCATTAATACCAAAACACAGGACAGAGGCCGTAACCTGAAATGCAGAGTGGCAATACCTTTTCCTGAACTATGTCTCAGAGTATGAGACCCAGAGAAACATTTATTCTACTAATCGATACAAAATAAGACATGCAGCCCCAGGCTTAGGAGCTCTGTACATTTAAAACAGTCTTTAAAGGACTACAGAGCTGGCTCTGGGTTTTATAAGTATGACGAACTGCCCGGCTTTGGATACCCAGCACCTGTATGAGTGAACAAGCAGGCATGGGGGTGGGGGTTTGTAATCCGGTTCAGCGGAGGCAGAGCTTGCTGCTGGCCAGCCACTGTAGCTGAATTGGTGAGCTTTGGGTTCAGTGAGATGTGTGTCAAAAACCAGGTGGAGAGGGACTGAAGAGGACACCTGTCTATGTGTAGTCTGTGCACAGGCACAGACACACTCTAAAAAAAAATCAATTAATTAGAACACACAATTGCTTGACAGAGCTTCAGAAAATTTGATAATAGCTTAAATGCCTTTTTATTGTCAGAAACAAAGCAGCAGAATTAGAAACCTGACTCTGTAAACACGACCCATGAAGAAACGGGGAATTGTGTTTTATCAGCTGAATGTCTTTAAAAATGGCTGTGTTTGATCTGTCTGGAAATGCTTTGCCTTATCTACCATCCCAGGCAAGAGTAATAAAGAGAACAGCGATAAACTCAGTAATTATGGATGCTGTAGGTTCCAGAAGGTTTCGGAGGCTGGAGTCCATGGGCGGCGTTATCACGCAAGGCCATCACACCAGGTGGAGTGTCTTTTCATGATGAGTTTTCAGAGGACCCTGGTCTTATCTTCCTTCTCCTCAGTTCACCCTTATAGGAGATGGTGTGGCATAAAGGGTAAGTGCAGGGTGCTGTAGTAATCAGAACCCCAACAATAAGCCCCTACCTACCCCGTTAGCTGTGAGCTCCAAGCAAGCCACTAGACTGACTTAGGCAAGCCTTGGGCTTCTTCTGCCTGATATTACCCTACGATGGACACAATTGCAAGAACACGTTTAGATCTTCCTAATAGTTTTGTAGCTACAATAAGCTTGTACTTCTTTTTGAAATTTATGCAAGATAATACTTGTTTACGTCACAAGGAGATTACCTCTCTGCCAAACAGCATGTGCAAAAGCCTGACGTGTGGAAGCCAGCCGTTTGTATAGATCTCGTTTATTGCAGCCTGCCTGTCCCAAGCAGGAAAGGCTGCTCACTTGTGGTGTAGACTTCTGAAAGGCCCTCTCCATTGTTCTGGTAGTGTGGAGTGGTCTGAGCTCTACATGAGTTCTCTGAAAAGGACAGGGGCATGCTTCTCTGAGCGTGAACTGAGTGCTCACAGACAGAGAGACACTCACAAGCCTCTCCCCCTTGCACGTAAAGCTGAAAGAAGGGAATCGCTTCTTCTTGCAGAAGGTTTGGATGTTTGTTTTAGCCTAATGAAAAGATCACAAATTCTGAACTATCCAACTGCAACTTATTCCCCATTGAGCACATTGATCCAAGGTTTATCTCTGTGGCCATTACGTGAGAACTGGACCCTGTTTGCAGCTTTGAGTTGGCTGTGGTTCAGGGCCAGGCTGAGAGCTCAGAATGAGCATTCCCAGAAGCGGTGGTTTGTATGCAGGAGGCTGGAGACTCTGGAAGGAAAACATTGCTTGTTCATTTATTAACATTTTCCTCTGGTGATGGTTCTGTGAAGACTGCTCAGGCTGTGTGAGAGGCGAGGGGAGAGCTGAAGGGGACGCATGAGTGAAAACATGTCTGGTGGCACAGCAGGCTCTGCCATGCCTGGCTTTCCCCACACAGGTGTTGTTCTGCCATTACAGCTGATTCTACCGTTCTCTTTTCCCCGTCTTTCCCAGGCAGGGGTGCCATCTGGCTCTTCTCCTTGGGTGTTATTTCTCTCGTGCTGGCTGTGATAAACCATGCGGGGAGGACTAGGAGGAGTGAAGAGAGGGGGAAACATGGTCAAAATATATTGTATGAAGAATGATTTCCAGTAAAAAATAATAAAAGAGTCCCCCTCCCCCAGCAAACCGAACCAAAGGCATCTGTTTTCCCTGCCAGCCGCTTTCTATCAGCCGTGAAGGCATATGTGCCCATTCAGGTCCATGAGCACTCCCTTCTCCTCACAGGTTTAGTCCCCCCAGCCCCCCAACACCTTATATTCCAGTGGCCATGAGCTCACCTCTGTCAGTGCCCCATCGGATCACGGGGCAGGTCTTTGTTTCCTTTGAATGGTTTTTCCCTTCCCCTCTCCCAATAGCTCACTAGCTGGAGACTATACCTCCAACCAAAGACATTTGGAAGACATTTCAGATCCAAATTATAACAGTTTCCTGTCATCAGGAAACACTGAACTATACTGTCTATCAAAGAAACTCAAGAAATGGCATTTCACTCTGACTTTATTATATATTTCAAAATTAGAGTACACTCATTATACAAAGTGATGGGTTTCACCATGATATTTTCATACATGTCTACCATATACTTTTCCCCTACTGTCCTCTCTTGTCCCCCAATTAGTCTCCTCCCAAATATTGCTGCTTTCACTTCCATGTCATACATGTATTTTATACATACATACATACATACATACATACATGATATATAATCTAAACTCACATAGAGGGGCAATGTGGTCTCCTCCACCTCTCTCTATTTCTCCTTCCCTCCCTCCCTCTCTGTCTCTTGAGATAGCATCTCATATAACTCTAGGTTGGC
Source organism: Peromyscus eremicus (assembly GCF_949786415.1). NCBI lineage: Eukaryota > Metazoa > Chordata > Mammalia > Rodentia > Cricetidae > Peromyscus > Peromyscus eremicus. Next base: position 233,502 of record NW_026734688.1, on the reverse strand, counting down.
CTCAATCTTGTTACTTAGCTGAAGATGCCCTTGAACTTAGATCTTCCTGCCTCTATCTCCCTGGTTGTGAGAGGATGGGTGACTGAACCTGGCTCATTAGGGCTGACCCCAGGCTCTGACCTTAACAACCCTGGTAACACCAGATCCATAGCAACCCAGACCCATAGCAACCTAATTTTGTACCATCTCAGATCTAGCCTGTGAACTCAGGGCTCCCTATGATACAAGGACCATTAGATGCTTCCTCCTTCTCTGGGAGGTCCCTCTGGTTCTGCCGGCACACTTCAAGGATCAGGAGCTTAGACTCCGAGCTCAGAGGAAGAAGCACTGTGCCAGAAGGCTGTGAAGCATCATGTGCTAACTGATCTAGTCCCTTGTGGAGAGCTGCCTGCGGGATCGCGCTGTCTTTTGCCCAAGTGTTGGGGCTGTGAGTGCAACCTCTGCATCGGACTGGTGACACTGAGCACTGAACCCAGGCGTCACCATTTATAAACCCAGACCTGTGCAATAAGCTCTATCTCTCAATCTTTATTCATTTATTTTTTAGTAAATTTGTTAATTCTTTGAGAATTTCATACATTGTATTTTGACCAAATTTACCCACAACTTCTTCCCTTAATTTGTCCTGGATCCGCTCCCCTCCTCTCCTCCCAACTTCATGACCTCAGGTTTTGTTTGTTTGTTTATTTGTTTTATTTAAAATCCCATGGACTTCAATTTATGCTGTTCCTATACTCTTGGATTAGAGCCATCCACGGGATGGGGTCAACCTACCAGGAACCATGCCCTTAAAGACAATAGATTCTCCTTCCTCTAGAAGCCATCAATTATCCATAACTCCCCAGTTAGGGGTCATGGCTCATGCACATCTTCCTGCTCTGTGCTAGAATATGAACTGCCTTGATCTTATGCAGCCAATGACAGCCACTGTGAGTTCACGAGTGCAGTGGCCCTGTCATGTCCAGAAGACACTGTTTGGTTCTGGGCCCCCAAGACCTCTGGATCCATGATGTTCCCTGAGATCTGAAAAGAGAGTGTGGTGTAAATGCCCCATTCATAGCTGACTACTCCATAGTCACTTATGATCTACATTTAGACTATGGGTTTCCGTGTTAACTTCTGTCGAGTGTACACGGAATATTCTCTGGTGGGGTCTGAGAGCTGTACAATCTATGGCTGTAGAGATATGAATTTAGAGGGAAGTTTGGTACTCTGCCTATTTAGCAGAGTAACAGTACCAGGATCACCCCTGGGCTTGTGAGCTCTCTGACCATGAGTTCTTGGTCAGATTTACAGTACCAGGCATGTATTTCCTCCAGTGAACAGGCCTTCAATCCAATCAGGAAGTGGTTGGTTACTTCATACCCCTTGTGCCACCATTGCCCTGGTGGGCATAGCTTGCCCTCAGTCGTTATTGCAGTTCACAGGACTAGCAATTCGGTAAGACTATTTATTTTTCTTTTTATTCCTAGTGGCCTACATAGTACCTCCAGTACTATGAGAGCTAGCCAGCTGTGAGGAAGCTTCCTGGTCAGTACTGACTTGATTTCTCCATGCCCTGTAACCAGTATATGCGGAGTCTTCAGGTTAGAGAATCTTAACCATCAAGTTCTGGTGAACAACCAAAAGCTATGACAGTAGCCTGTATTGTTTTGGGGGCTCTCTAGAACATCTCCAACTAACAACTCTTGTAGCGATAACGCCCGTGCTACCACGTGCTACCACCACCCGTTCACCATGTCCGAGTGAGGGGCTGTGGATCCAAAAATAAGAGACAAGAGACAGCGGGTCACTCACCTCAGCAGAATGCTGAATGCTGAATGCCGTTTATTGAAAGAGGGAGGAAACCTTAATTACAGGCTTACAGCACAATGGAGGGTCCCCGGAGGGCAGAAGTTCGATACTGAATGTTCTACATTCTTGCATCTAAGCTGTTAACGCCCAATATGCAGGATACACAAACAAGGAACTTCCCTTAAGCATTCAGAAGGGTGGATCCCGGCAGGGAATTAGCACAGGGAGGCAAGCAGGCAATGCTTTACTCAATATGGGAGGAGACCAGGGCCCTACAAACTCTGGGATTGTTATTTGACAGCCCATCGCTTCTGAGATAAACATAATCCTCGGTAGGGTGACTCCAAGCAAACTGTTTTATTTGAATGAATGAATGAATGAATGAATGAATGAAAGAAAGAAAAAATATATAAAGCTTACAAAACAGTAGGTTTCCATATGGCTCTTTGAAAACATCCTTTTTTAATGTTATCTATTCCTCCCCCAACAACCTCCTCCTTACTACCCTTCCTTCTCTCTCCACACTTTACCCTTCCTCCTCAATAGGTTTTGTATATACTGATAATAGGTTTCTCTACCAATACAGTAAGCAAGATCCAGCAGAATCAAAAAAGTAAAAGAACAGGTTTATTTGAGCAAAGCAACTTGTGGGTGAGTTCTCCAGTCCCAGAGATCAGGCTGGAGAAGTCACATGCCTGAACTAAAGTGTAGATGTAATTCTAAATGGTCTTATTAAATAAGAAACACAGAGCCAAATAAAGAGTTAAAAGGCCAGAGATCGAGCAGTAGCCAAGAGCTAAGACCACCTTATCTTACCACTTGTTGGCATCCTTCCCCTGAGAGAGAGACCTTCTTCATGTGTCCTGTCTTTTTATTGCCTTTCTGTTCTGCCTTCTCATTGGCTGTAAACCCAACCACATGACTTCCTTGTCACTGCCTATCTATACAGACCTCCAGGTCTCTATGGTTGGTACTGAGATTAAAGGTTCGGGTGACTGCTTGGCTGTGTTCTTGAACACACAGAGACTCTGCCTGTCATGTGATTGGATTAAGGGCATGTGCTACCACTACCAGACTTCTGCTTAATGGCTTGCTCTTAGCTCTGATCCCCAGTCAACTTTATTAACATACAAATAAAATCACATTTCAGCACAAATAAAATATCGCCATACTAAAGCAGGGAGGTTATATAGTCTGTAGGCGAGGGGTGATAAGAGGGGTGATGATGTGTCTACCACAAGCCGGGTTTGTGCCCAAGTGTGGTAAAAACTGAACGCTTTAGGCGGGGACTTGGGCTGCTGGCAACTTCAGGGGAGGAGGTGCCCTAGCTGCCAAGAATGTGCAACTGGGCTTTTTGGTGCCTTTTCTTGTTGGAGATTCTCTGAGAGGGTGGGGTTTGGAAGGAAAGAGAGAGGTGGGGTTTCTCAGACTGTGCAGGAGTGAGCTGGAGGTTCCAACCAAACACTCCTCATATTCCCCTTGGCCTTCCTGTCGCCTGTGTTCTGCTGTGTCCCTCCTGCATTAAGATCTTTCTTCCCTCTCCTCATCAGTGGTTCCTTTCTAGTGTCCTGGATTCTTCAGGTTAAACCCAAGTCAAAAGTTTCGTTCAAAGATCCATGTGACATAGAACATGGGACTTCCATCTTTCTGGGTCTAGGTTACCTCACTCAGTATAATGTTTTCCAGCTTCATCCTGCAAATTTCATAATTTTATTTTTCTTTACAACTGAAGAAAATTCCACTGTGTACAGGTACATTTTCATGATTCATTTACTAGATGCTGGGCATCAAGGTTGTTTCCACGGCCTAACCATTAAGAGTGGAGCAGCTATGAATATGCATGAGCATGAGTTTCTACAGCAGGAAATAGAGTCCTTTGGGTACATTCCCATGAATGGCTGTGGTGGTTTGAATAAGAATGGCCTGAACAGGCTCATATATTTGTCTGCTTAGTCATCAGGGAGTGGCACTACGTCAGAGAGATTAGGACATGTGGCCTTGTTGGGGAGGATGTGGCCTTGTTGGGGTGGGTGTGGCCTTGTTGGAGCAAATGTGTCAGTGGGGGTGGGCTTTGAGGTTTCAAAAGCCCAAGCCAAGTCTAGTGTCTTCTCCAGCACCATACATGTCACCATACTCCTCACCATGATGACAATGGACTAAACCTCTGAAACTATAAACAAACTTCCAATTAAATGTTTTCTTTTATAAAAATTGCCATGGTCATGGTTTCTCATAACAGTAATAGAACAATGACCAAGACAGTGGTGTATCTGGGGCATATGATGGACCTGTTTCTAATTTTCTGAGGAACCACCACACTGATTTCCACAGTGGCTGTACCAATTTCCACTCCCATCAACAGCACATGAGGGTTTCCCATTCCCAGATCCTTCCCAGCATTTGTTTTATTTATTTTTTCTTAATCTTAGCCAGTATAACTGGGATAAGATGAAATCTGAAAGCAGTTTTAAGTTGCATTTCCTTGGCAGCTAAGGATGGTGAACACTTTAAAAATGTTTCTTAGCCATTTGAATTTTTTTCCCTGAGAACTCTGTTCAGTTCTACATTCCATTTTTAAGATTAGGTTGTTTATTTTCTTGGTAGTTAGGATTTCTTTTGCTGTGAAGAGACACCATGACCACAGCAACTCTTATAAAGGAGAACATTTAATTGAGGTAGCTTATAGTTCAGAGGTTTAGTCCATTATTATTGTGGTGGGAAATGGCAGCATGCAGGCAGACGTGGTGCTGGAGAAGGAGCTGAGAGTTCTACATCTTGACCTGAAGTCAACAAGAAGTGAGCTGAGACACTGGGCTTGGCTTGAGCATATATGAGACCTCCAAGTGTTGGTTAAGCAGCGGTGCTCGTGGCTGGCTACCGCCTGCAGCGGCCATGCCAAGAGAGGAGAGTGCTGGTTGGCAGAAGAATCATGAGCCATAGTTACCTTTCTAGAGCTTTATTGGGAAGGGGGGTGAGAGAGAGAGAGAGAGAGAGAGAGAGAGAGAGAGAGAGAGAGAGAGAGAGAGAAACAGAGAGACCGCACGGAGGGAAGAGAACAGAAGGAGAGGGTGCAGAAAAGAGAACACACAGAGGGCACACCCGCTATTTTAGGCTGGGATGCCTTCGCAGGCTGGTGACATAATTAAGGACATAATCCTTACACAAAGCCCACCTCTATAGTGACACAGTTCTTCCAACAAAGCCATACCTCCTAATAGTGCCACTCCCTTTGAGCTTATGGGGGCCAATTACATTCAAACTACCATAGTAGTTTTTTTAGTTCCTTATGTATGTTGGACACTAGTCTTCTGTCTATTCTGCAGGCTGCTTTTTTAGACAGTTAATAGCTTTCTTTTAAGTACAGTACTTTTTAACTTCAGGAAGTCCCACTTGTTGATTTGGGTCTTATGTAGTGAGTGACTACAATCTTATTCCTAAAGTCCTTACCTGAACTTGTACATGAAGTGTGTTCCTTACGCTTTCTTCTAGAGGTTTCTATGATCCATTTGGAATTGATTTGTGTGAAGAGAGAAAGAGAAGGAGCTCTTTAAAAGAGGAGGGACCAGAGGAGTCCATGCTTTATAAGAACCAGCAAGAGTAGCTGAGACAGTCCATGGGAAGTATTTCATATACTGTGTAGTTCTGTGTACAAAGATGCTTCTGAAGAGTTAGACAAAAAGCTGTCACACCACTCAAACCCCACCCCCTTGCTACACTCACAAGTTTTCCTTTGTAATGTAGAAAATTTGCTAGGAACTTGTTTCTTGTTTAAAAAAAATCTGGGGGCATATGCCTCAAGGTCATAGGCAGATGTAACAGTTACCTGCTACCTCACTAGGGGTGGTGCTTCAAGGTCAAAGCTAGAACAGCTACCCACTATATCGCACATCTGTAATTGTAGCATTTGGGAGGTGGGGGCAGGAGGACCAGAAATTTGAGGTCATCCTAGGCCAAATAGTGAGTTTGAGGCAAACTTGGGCTACATAAGACCCTGTCTCAGACACACACACACACACACACACACACACACACACACACACACACACACACGAAAACAATAACAAAACTCTGTCTTGATTAAACTACTATAAAGGTTCACTTTCCCTTTCAGCCTTATTTACTATGCTAATTTGATCTTTGGTGAACCAGTTTTCAAAATTTCTCCAGTTTTCCATTTTATTTTTTTCATTAAGTTTTTATTTGGAGATAATTGTGTTGGCAGCAGTAATAAATAACACCCAGAGCTGGGCAGTGGTGGTACATGCTTTTAATCCCAGCACTTGGGAAGCAAGTGAATCTCTGTGAGTTTGAGGCCAGCCTGGTCTACAAAGTGAGATCCAAGACAGCCAGGACTGTAACAAAGAGAAACCCTGTCTTGAAAAACAAACAAAAACCAAACCAACCCAAAAAACAATAGCAAAAAAGAAAAAAGAAATAACACTCAGAGTGTCTGCACTACAGTACATCTACACCCTGTATCTGCATATATAGTCAGTCTCTCTCTCTCTCTCTCTCTCTCTCTGTCTCGCTTTTGCTCTCATGGTTCCGATTGTTTAATTTCCTTTGTTCTATCTTTAGCTTATAAATTTTCAATTTCTGTACTCTTCTGTTGAGTCGATATGTTAAGTTCCATTTAAGTCAGTGTAATTTCCAGTCCTATAATTCCTACCTGGTTCTCTAGAGCATCTGCTTCCCATTAAGTTATCTTCATTCTTGTTGAATGATTCTGTATTTTCACTTGTTTCAATGGTGCTCTTAATTTTTCATTGATGAATTAAGTCATAACAATTCTCATATTGTTTTGTATGGGCATCTACTTTTACGTCCATTCCAGGTGAGATTTTTCTCCTTTTGTATTATATTTATGCTATATTTTCTGTGATGATTAAAAAAAAAACTGGACCTATCTGAGAATCTAGGTCTTATGTATGTATACTTTCTATTTCAGCTGTGTTTTGTAATGCTGCTCTTTCAGGGGTTGAGAGCTCACCCTTTGATTTTCCAGATAGGGATAGAACCTTGAACTTGTTCTCTATGGACACTTGAAGGAGTCAAGTCTCCTTGTTACGACTGAGCAGGGTTTGGACTTTGGCTCCCTATGAGACCTTGGCTGTATGAGCTTGTAGGGTGGTGTGCTGTGTTACTGCTCCTGTGTACACTGGAAGCAGCTCATGTCACTACTGGGTGGTGATGGAAATCTATATGGAAGCTGCTCATGTCACTACTGGGTGGTGATGGAAATCTATATGGAAGCAGCTCATGTCACTACTGGGTGGAGATGGAAGTCTATACCCGCCCACAGCCCTCCTCTCACTCCACTGGCATGGAGGAGTGAGTGACTGAGTAGGGTCTTGCCAGTGAGCTTATCTAGGCTTCTCAGCTGGCATCCACTCACACTACAGCCATGCTGAACCTGGGCACTGCTCAGGGTGGAGACAGTCTGCCTTCTGACTCTGCCCTCTTAGACAGTATCCAGTGAGTTAGTTCAGGCCCCTTGCTACAAGTCAGAGAGGGTTGAAGCTCAGCTGCCACCAGATCTTTGCTGCCGCAATGATGCCAAGCTTGTTATTACTTACCTTGTTACTGTGCCAAAATACCCTATTAAAAACAACTGGAGGAAGGAAGGGCTTATTTTGTCTCACAGTTTGAAGGTATAGTCCATCCTGGTGGTGAAGGCATGGCAGCAGGAGCATGAGGCATCTGGTCACATGGCATTCACAGTCAGGAAGCAGAGCGATGGATGCTGGTGCTCAGCTCAATTTGTCCTTTGTGTTCAGTCCAGGACCCCAGCCCATGGGATGGTGTTGCTCACATTTAGATGGGTCTTCCTATCTCAGTTAACCCAATCCAGATAATCACTGGCAGGTGTGCCCAGAGACTTCAATCACTTCAAGGTGATTCTAGATTCTGTTAAGTTGACAAACAGTAGGAACTTCCTTATAAACCTTCTCTACTAATACTGGTATTAACTCTTGAGATAAGTTCCTGGACCACTGTCCTCTTTGTTTCAGAACAGATTATGTATGCTTCACCATTTTGCTTGTAAGTTTTTTCTTTTGACTTAACCCCATCTTCCTTGGATATACCTATAGTCCCATGAAACACACATTCCGGATTACAGTCTTCTAATGCTCTGTAATAAACTCAGGGTTCTTTGGAGAAGCCTCTTTTTCTTTGCCCTTTAAGTTGGTACAACAGCAGGAGTACCTTGGCCTCCAACTGAGCTGGGGAATTTCTTGTTAGCCATCTGCGATGGCCAGCTTTAATTGTCAACTTGACACAACCTAGAATCACCTGAGGAGAGTGACTCCACGGGGGATTATCTACTTTAGGTCAGCCAGTGGACGTGTGTTTGAGGGACTGTCTTAATTAAGTTAACTGAGACAGGAAGCCCCAGCCCCATTGACAGCACTATTTATTAAGCAGTATGTCCTGAAGTGTAGAAGAGTTGAAAAATCAAGTTGAGCACAAGCAAGTGAGTGAGCATGTGCGCATTCATTTCTCTTTGCTCTGAGTGTGGGTATATTTAGCTGGTTGTTTGAAGGGCCTGATGCCTTGATTTTCCTGCTATGGTGTACTATAGCCTGGAGTTATAAGTGGAGATAAACCTTTTCTCCCTTAGTTTGCATTTTGTTAGAGTATTCTATCTCAGCAACAGAAATGGAGCACCACCACCATCCATGTTGGTTTAGCTGATGGAGTGTAGACTGTCCAAGCTTGATACCTTAGACAGTCAGAACTGCAGTGAGCAACTCTCCCTCTTGGAAAGATGTCGGAGACTGCCCTTCATGATTGACTACTGTAGAGTTGGACTCTCCTGGGACTCTGGGACACTGGGTTCATAATTTACGTGTCGCTTCCAGGTAGCTGTTTGGTTGTCTGGCTTCACTGTCAGGGAAGACTGTGGGGGAAATCGTGACCCTCGGAGTGATAGATCTCAGCAATTCTCCCTCTGTTCTTTCATTAGCTCTTTTATTTTACTCTATTCTATTTGTGTGTGTGTGTGTGTGTGATGTGTGTGTGTGATGTGTGTGTGTGTGTGTGCTCAGGTGTGTACAGGTAGGCATTATGTGTGTACTCATGTGAAGGCTAGGGAACAACCTAAGTTGTCATTTCTCAGGCTCTGCCCTTTAGGTTTTGAGATGGTCTCTTACTGGCCTAGAACTTGCCAAGTAGGCTAGGAAAGCTGACCAGTGAGTCTGGAAATCTGCCCTTCTCTGCTGCACCAGTGATGGGATTACAAGCACATACTACTGTGCCTGGCCTTAGTTACTCATTCATGGAATCATTTATTCCATTGTTTACTTCTTTACTGAATTTCTATATTATTTTAGGAAGCACAGGGGAAACATGGGTGAAAACGTCCCTTTATCCCCCAGAGGATGATAATGGGTAGAGGAAGCAGTGGCTGTTGCATCTAGTGCTCTGGTGGAGAGGGGCACTTGTGATACATGACCTTAATTAGTCTTGACAATAGAAACCCGCAGTCGGATATCATGGGTGAAAGCCGAAAGATCAGAGAAGCAGAGCAGCAACCACTAGAAACTTCTTATCTCTATGAATCCTCAGACTGAAGGGGGTGTGTATGTGTGTGTGGCTAGAACCTGTCTTCACCTGCCTTGTATTCCTGTCTTTACCTCCCTAGTGCTGGGATTAAAGGTGTGCACCTCCACTGCCCTGCTCTGTTTTCTTTTAGACTGGTTCAATCTCGTGTAGCCCAGGGTGGCTTTGAACTCCTGATCTTCCGCTTTCTTCCTCCCAAGTGCTGGCTTCTATGGTTAGCTAGTGGCAAACTCTGCCCTCTGATCTCCAGGCAAGCTTTATCTGTCAGAACACAAACAAAACATCACACAATACCTGTGAGCATCACAGAGCCTAAGATAGACCAGGGATAGAGTCAGGGGAGGGCTTCCCAAAGGAGAGAGGTAGCACCTGCAACTGAGTCTTGCTGAGGAAAAGGGTTAGCCAGATAAAGAGGGCTTGGGAGAAAGAGGCTGGCTGCTGCTGTGGAAAGAGCAGACAGGAAGGTGGGACCAGAGAACAGGGATGTGTGGTGTGTCGAGAGGTAGATTGGAGAGGCAGAGGGCCATGGAGCCTAGATTCCAGCCTCAAAACGATAGATGATCTTAAGAATTAAGTGTGTGTGTGTGTGTGTGTGTGTGTGTGTGTGTGTGTGAGAGAGAGAGAGAGAGAGAGAGAGAGAGAGAGAGAGAGAGAGAGAGAGAGAGAGAGAGAGAGAGGAGGTTCTTTACCCACTTTCCACCTTATTTTCTGAAACAAGGTCTCTTCCGCTACGGTGGTTGGCCCCAGGCATCTTCTTGCCTCCCTCTCCCCAGAGCTGGGGCTACAAGCACATGCATCATGCCTGGCTTTTTATTGGTTTTGTTTTTCTTTTACGTGGTTCTGGGGGATTGAACTCAGGTCTGCATGCCTGCAAGGCAAGTTACTTTACTGACTGAGCTCTCTGCCCCGTCCAGTAACCATGAAGGACTTTTATGCAGGGTAGTGGTATAATGTCCCAGAGAGAACATTCTGTCCTATGGAAGAGGAATGCCTTGTGAGGGAAGAGCTTTTGTCTTGGCTATGGTGACTGTCCGTGCTAATCTTGGAGAGAGTCATTGTGTCCATTATACTGGGACATTAATGATTTTACATGAACCTAAGAGCAGAATTTTGTTTGTCTATTTCTTCCAAAAATGAGAGTTGAGAGAGTAGAAGACAGCCCGGGGATTGTGATGAACCTTCGAGACGTGCTGCTTAGATGGACATCCATTTACCGAGCTGAAGATCTGTGGCATCTCATTCTTATAACTCCCAGATAGCTGAGGGCTGCCATAATCAGTCAGGCTCCTTTCCATCCATTTGTGTAAATAACAGTAAGGGCCTTTCTTGAAGATCATAAAGAATGAAAAAATAGCTGCTTTTCAATGCTGTGAAAAAAATGATAGGAACTGGTCCTGAAAAGGTAGGAAATGAAAGCTGCTTCCCATTCATTTCCTGTCTTTGGCTCTGAAGCCATTAAAATGTAAATCAAACTTTGAAACACACAGTGGAACAGAAACGAGAAAACATAGGACAAAGAGTGCTTGAGAAAAAAAAAGAAACAACTAATAGTTTTTAGGAGGGATGAGAGGTAAGGGTGGGGGTATTTCCCCCAGGAAACAATATTGCTTTCATCAAAAAAGAAGAAAATATGAATTCCCTGGTTTCCTATGTCCTGGGGCTGAGTTTAATTAAGGCAAGAAATGCCATCGAGAAATGATAAATACAGCCGAGGCCAGAGCTGTGAGATGTTGCCCTGGAGAACAGAGAGGCGCTCAGGACTGGTAATCATCATTACATGAGGGATGAGGCATGTCAAGGAGGGAGGATGTCATGTGGATAGTATAACGAAGGACCAGATGGGGGTGATGTAAAATCCAAACACCTTTTATAGTACCAGAGTGAAGATGCAGGGAGCATGCTCGAGCCCAGGAAGATGCAGGGAGCATGCTTGAGCACAGATTCTCCGAGGTTTGACAAAATGGGTCTTAGACATCTTCCTCTCTCACCTGGGGGATGGGGATGGAGCAGGTGGTACCTGCAGGCAATGTCCTTGGCCAAGAGCCACTTCAGGTTTCTCTGAGGGAGATGAGTGAGGAATACTGAGTGAGAAAGTATGTATAGGGTAAGGATCATGTTTTGGATGATCTTGGGGCAAAGTACGCATGAGTAGAAACCTAACGACAGTAATAAGAATTCTTGGGGCAGTGTGGGGGAGATGGCTCTGTGCTTGCTGTACAAGTATGAGAACTTGATTCTAGATCTATAGAACCCAGATAAAAAGCTGGGTGGGTGTGGTGCCCTGCTTGCAATTCCAGTGTTTTGAGAGGTGGAGACTGGGTCTCAGGAGTCACCTAGCTAGCTACCACAGTGTGTGAGCTCTGGGCTCAGGGAGAGACCCTCACTCTGTTAATAAAGTGTAGAATAAGGGAAGACATTAGACTTCAACCTCTGGTCTATACACATACACACACACACACACACACACACCTGCACATCCCTACACATACATGCAACTCCCCCCCAACACACATGCAAAGAGAAAAGAAAAAAGAATGTTTAGAACAAATGGCAGGCCATAGAACGTAAACTCGTATTTGTCTTTTTGGGGCTGGAAGACTTTGGGGAAAGTAATAACTTCTCTTTTAGTCAACAGTGGGACCAAACTACATCTAGATAGATTACTAAATGAAGCACTTAAACAGTACCTGGCACCCCGGCAATGCAATATATAAAAAATAAAACCTATTGTTGGGTTGGGGAGATGGCTCAGTGATTAAAAGTGCTTGCGACCCATGTGTGAGGACCTGAGATCAAATCTCCAGCACCCATGTGAGAAGTCAGGCTATGCACGCATCTGTAACCCCACATCTGTGGGTAGCAAGAGACTGCAGGGTCTGTGCAGCTTGCTAGTCCTCAGGCTAGCCTCAGATCCACTGAGAGAGCCCATCTCAAGAGAAGAAGGTGGACAGTGATAGAGCAGGATACCTGACATTGCTCCTCTGGCCTCCTTGGACCTGCATATGCATGCATGCATATACCACATGTGTGCATGCACACAACACAACCTATTGTGATGAAAACTTGGGATGAAAACTGTTCACCCAAGATATTGGGACTGTCCTGGTCTCTCTCTCTCTCTCTCTCTCTCTCTCTCTCTCTCTCTCTCTCTCTCTCTCTCTCTCTCCCTCCCTCCCTCCCTTTCTCCTTCTCTCCCTTTCCCTCTCTTTTTCTGTTGTTGTTAACTTGACATAAGCTAGAATTTTCTGGGAAGAGAAGACCTCCATCAGATTGCCTATAGGCATGTCTGTAGGGCATTTTCTTAATTAGTGATTGATGTGGGGGGGACCCAGCTTTTTATGAGTGGTACCATCTCTGGGTGGGTGGTCCTGGGTTGTATAAGAAAGCAGAGTGATAGAGTTTTAATGAACTTTTCTCATCTGGACTGAAAGTGCTCCCTCCAAGAGCCAAAGACCACCTAACAAAAAGCCAGTTCCAGACATGAGAATCCATTTTTTGAGTTGTTTGTTGGCCAGGCTGTCTAAGAGACTCTCCAAATGTACAGCCTATTACTGTTGCCCTGGGTTACCCCTGAGAGATGGAACGTAAGTCTTTGTTGCTGAACACACAATGCATTTCATCAACAGCCCAGAGACCCTTATCTGGAACTAACTTGAATGCCTCTCCTTCACGACTAGCTTTTGTGGTACCAGAAGGCACTATGCAAACTTCATGCCCTGATTTCCTTCAAGTATGGGCTGTGTGGTGGTCTGAATGAAAATGGCCCCCATAGACTCATAGGTAGTGGCATTAATGGAGGTGTGGCCTTGTTGGAGTAGGTATTGGCTTGTTGGAGGAAATGTGTCACTGAAGGCTGGGTTTTGAGATTTCAGAAGTTCAAGCCAGGCCTAGTGATTCATTGTCTTTTTCTGCTGCCTGCAAAACCAGATGTAGAATTTTCAGCTTCTTCTCCAGCACCATGTCTCCTGCATGGCACCTTGCTTCCCACTGTGATGATAATGGACTAAACCCCTGAACTGTAAGCCAGCCCCAATTAAATATTTTCCTTTCTAAGAGTAGCCATGGTCATGGTGTCTCTTCACAGCAACAGAAACTCTGACTAAGACGGACTGTGATGTGGAAATAAACCCTTTCTTCCCCAAGTTGCTTTTGGTCATGGTGTTTTATCACAACAATAGAAAGAAGACTAAGCCGGGGCTATCTAACGACTTAATTGGAAATAGTGTAAAAGTAAAACACTTGATTGGGCATGTCTGAGCCAACATCAAGAAGAGAGTAGTCAAAACAGTGAGGCACTGAGGCAGGCATCCATGGAGGAGTAACAACCTGAGGCTGAGCCGTGAGTCCAGGACTGAGAAGGAATGGAGTCAGACCAGGCTCGGCGGAGCGGAGGGCAGTGCTCAGGCTCCATGCAGGCAGGCGCTTCCATCTCTGCTCTAAGCATCAGATGGGTTTTAGAGGAAAGTTTCTGTGGGCATGACAGCAGGGTGTTGAGACACTTGGCCTTCTCGGGAGAGCATTATTAGCAGAACAGCATCATGACAGTGTGATGGGGTCCTGAAGGGGGAGAAAGAGTCTTCAGTCACATAGGGCAAAGGAAATCCTTGCTGTTACTGGTTTCTCGGAGGGAGAAGGTTCTACCTCATGTGACTGAGTCTGCATGCTAAGAGTCAGAAAGGCAGAAAAGGGGTGTCAGGTGTTCGGAAGACACTAGATGTCAGCAGGGTCTGGGCTTGTCTGCAGTGGTGGAAATGGGGAAGGACTGCAGGGCCACAGCAAGCATTGTTCGTTAACTGTGTCTGGAAAGATGACGCAGGGCTGTGTGACTACATCTCTTCAGACTGCAGCTTCTGGCCCCTTAGAGTGACAACTTCTGTAAGGCCTGCAGCCTAACCATGAGCCCACTGTCTACAACAGTGCCAGGAAAATGGTAGATACTCTAAGTATTTGTCATGAATGGATGCAGCATCGAGTGCACCAATGGACATTTGTCCCTGGTGTGAAGGAACTGGATCAGGAGAGGCAATTGTTTGAGGAAGTCAACCTCAAAGCCTTCGGGCACTCCTACAGTAAGCAACCTGGCTTCACTGAGGTTTTTGTAAGTAGAAAATCTTGCCTTTAGATGATAGAAGAAACTCAAGGCAGATTAAAAGCTAAGTGGAAATGAGGAGTGCCTTGAAGGCCCAGAGTTATTGAGCAAGGATAAGGAGGGCTGAGGAACAAACAGCAATCCGTGTTATTCTGTCTTAGGCTGTCTGTCCTTCCATTTGGTTACCTTTTGCCTAGCTGGGATGGTTAGTTACTATTGTCACCTTGACAGGATGAAAGATGAGCCTCTTGGTGTGCCCGTGACTGTTTCTAGAGGATGTTAACTGAAGTGAGAAAACTCACGCACCCTGAATGTGGGTAGTACCATGTCATGGGCTGGAGTCCTGGACTAAATAAAAAGGAGGAAGTGAGCTGAGCCCCAGGATTCATCTCTCGCTTCCTGACTGTGGTTGCCATGTGACCCGCCGCCTCACGCTCCTGCTGTCATAACTCACCACCATGATGGACTGTATCCCCAAACTGTGAGACAAATGACCCTTCCTTCCTTAAGTGGCATCTGTCAGGCGTTTCGTCACAGTAGTGAGAAAGGTGACTGCTACTCGGCCCATCTACACTGCTATGAAGAAAATGATGGCTGCCTGATTTCTGCTCAATTGTGGAAAGAGTAAAGGTGTAATCAGTGAGCTCAAGGCACAGCCAAGGACTCCGTTAGCCTTGAGGAACTCTTACCAGCTATAATCATTCAGTTCCGAGATCGGATAGTTACTGAAGCAAGTTAGGGAGAGTGGCCTAAAAGACCTCTGTAAGCGTCTTCTCTAGCATGTTCTCTGATTTCATGTGGACCCAAATTTCTTGGGAAGAGGTGAATGTGAAGACTGCTTTCAAAAATTCAAGACTTGCAGAATGGATGCGAGAAGTGATGGAAGAGAGAATGAAGTCTAAATACCCAGAAGAGACAGCTCAAAGCTTTTCTTCTTGGGTATAAGAAGAAGGGAGGTGTACGTTTTTGGCTTACTTGTAGTTACTTTCTCTCTGTGCAAGTGTGTGTGTGTGTGTGTGTGTGTGTGTGTGTGTACATATTTGTGGGTATTTAGTTGCTTATTGTGAGTTTTAATGAGCATGGGATGTGATGACAAAGATGTATAGATGTGCTGGTCTTGGTAGAGGAGCATGTATTTGCCTGTGTATGTGTGTGCATATAAGTGAGACTTTCTAAAAAGAGCTCTTGGACTGAGGAGATGGTTCAGTGTGTCAAAGCATTTGCTGTGCAATCATGAGGACTTGACTTTGAATCCCAGCAATCAAAGCTGAGGGCACATCTATAACCTGAGGACTGTGGGGCCTGAGACGAGAGGATGTCTGGGGCTTGCTGGCTACTAGACTAGATTCTGGTTCAGTGAGACCCTGTCTCAGGTGAATAAGGAAGAGAATGAGAGAGCAGGGCACCTGACATCCTCCTCTTTCCTCCACTGGATATGCATGGGTATACATACATGTATACATATGCCACACACATAATATAATACATGCATGTACGTACACACACACACACACACACACACACACACACACACACATACACATACATACACACACACAGGTCTTGAAGGTCAAATGCTGTTGAAGTTCTTAGAGAGCCTCCCGCTGAGTTTCCATGGAAACCAGAGAGGCCAGCTCTGAGACAAATGGCAGGAAACTGAAGAAAAGGGTAGACAGCCTCATAAGTATCTTTTTATAATCTGGCCTTTCTAGTACATCCACGAGGACAAGCAGGTTAAAGAGTGATCAAAATACTCAGATATGTTTTATGTTTTTAGTAAAAGGAGGAGGGTGGTCACTCTGTT
>NW_026734688.1:161442-217052 GCF_949786415.1 Peromyscus eremicus | reverse complement strand
GCTTCCTGGCAGGATGGGATGGTTCACTTCCCCTTAGATTCTGAGGCTTAGAAAATCATGTTGTTTCACCTCCCTGTAAACATCTAGTGTCTTAATGAGCTTCCCTCCGAGATGAGACGCTACCAAACACTAACTCAACCTTTCCCATTGGAAGAGACTGTGAGTCTCTGCATCTGCCTCCATCAGTTGCTGGATGACGCCTCTCTGATGACAGTTGGGCCAGGTACCAATCTGGTCACAGGAGATGACCAGTTCAGGCTGCTTATCCACTATTGCTAGGAGTCTAAGCTGAGGTCCTCCCTGTAGACTCCTGGGAGCTTCCCCTGCTTCAGGCTTCCACCTGACTCTGAATTGCCACAACCCCCCCCCCCCCCCCCCCGCAGTACCCCTCAACATTCTTCCCCTCTGTGCCCCTACAACCTGATCACTTACATTGCCACCTCCACACACCCTCAGGACACAGAATCTCTTCCCAGGGAGATCTCGGTGTCCCTTCATGAACCCTCCTTGCTACCTAGTCTGTGGATTGTAGCATAGTTATCCTTTATTTTACAGTTAGCATTCACTTAGGAGTGAGTACATACCATGTTTGTCTTTTTCCATCTGGGTTGCCTCACTCAGAATAATTTTTCTAGTCTCATCCATTTGCCTTCAAATTTCTGGTATTTTCATTTTTAACAGCTGAGTAATACCCCATTGTGTAAATGTACCACATTTTCTTTATCCATTCCTTGGTTGAGGGACATCTAGATGGTTTCCAGGTTCTGGCTATTACAAATAAGGCTGCTATGAACATAGTTGAGCAAGTATTCTTGTGGTATGATTGAACATCCTTTGGGTTTATGCCTAAGAGTGTTATAGCTGGGTTTTGAGGTAGATTGATTGTCAGTTTTCTGAGGAACCCCACACTGATTTCCAAAGTGGCTGTGCAAGTTTGCACTCTCACCAGTAATGGAGGAGTGTTCCGAGCTGTCACTGTGTTTTTTTATTTTTTTAATTTTTTATTATTTTAGACATTCTGACAGGTATAAGATAGAATCTCAGAGTTGTTTTGATTTACATTTCCCTGATGGCTAAAGATGTTGAACATCTCCTAAAGTGTTTCTCTGTCATTCGAGATCCTTCTGTTGAGATTTCTCTGTTTAGATCTGTACCCAATTTTTTAAATTGGATTATTTGGTTTGTTGATATCTAGTTTCTTGAGTTCTTTATATGTTTTGGAAGTCAGTCCTCTATCAGATGTAGGGTTGGTAAAGATCTTTTCCCATTCTGTAGGCTGCCATTTTGTCCTATTGATAGTATCCATTGCCTTACAGAAACTTTTCAATTTCATGAGGTCCCATTTATTAATTGTTGATCTTAGAGCCTGTGCTATTGGTGTTCTGTTCAGGAAGTTGTCTTCTGTGCCAATGCATTTGAGATTATTTCCCACTTTCTCTTCTATCAGGTTGAGTGTGTCTGGTTTTATGTTGAGGTCTTTGATTCACTTGGACTTGAGTTTTGTGCAGGGTGATAGATATGGCTCTTTTTGCATTCTTCTATATGCTGACATCCAGTTGGACCAGCACCATTTGTTAGGCAGAGTTTGGGAATTCTGCAGAGGCAGGAGGAGAAGAAGAAAGGAGTATAGGAGCCAGAGGGGTCAAGGACACCACCATGGGAAGGCTCACACAATCAACTAACCTAGGCTCACAGAGACTGAACCGATAACCAGGGAGCCTGCATGGGACTGACCTAGGCCCTCTGCTTATATGTTACAGGTGTGTAGCTTGGTTCTCTTGTGGAACTCCTAATGGTGGGAACAAGGGTTGTCTCTGACTCTTTTATTGGCTTTTGGGATCCTACTCTGTATACTGGGTCTCCTTGCCCAGCCTTAATAGAAGGGGAGGCGTTTAGTCTTACTGCAACTTGATATGCCATGTTTTATTGATACTCATGGGAGAACTGCCCTTTCCTGGATGGAGATGGAGGAGGAGGTGATTGGGAGTGGGAATGGGGGATGGGATTGGGGAGGCTGTGGCTGGATGTAAAATAAATAGATTAAAAAAAATGAATGGAAGAGAGCAGGAGATGGCTCAGTTAGTAAAGCGCTTGCTACACATATCTTAACTAGGCATGGTGGCACTGAGGAGGAGACAAGCAGGTCCCTGAGGCATACTGGCTTGCCAGCCTGGGCAGGTTGATAAACTCTAAGCCAATGAGAAACCCTGTCTCAGAAAATGAGGTGGGGGCTGGAGGATGGCTCAGTGATTAAAAGCAGTTGTAGTTCCAGCAGAGGACCTGGCTTTGATTCCCAGCACCCATGTGGATGCTCACAATCATTCAAACTCCTATTCTGGGGACTTTGATGCCTACTTCTGATCTCTGAAGGCACCAGGCACTCATGTGATACACAGACTTATTTATGAGCAAAACACTCATACACAGAAAATAAATAATCCGTCCCCCCCCAAAAAAAAAAGAAAGAAAAGAAAAGAAAACAAGGTAGAGAGCACCTGAAGAATTATACCAGAGGTCAACTTCTGGCCTCCACATACACACAACACTTGTGTGCCAATCCCCAACCCATAAACTGAAAGTTAAGGTTTTATTTAATCTGCATAATAGCCCACTTAATCTACATATTTATCTGAAATAATTTCTGAGAGGCTGAGAAAATTGGTTAAAGCCACGTAGTTCTAGATAACAAGCACTTATTCCAGTAGTGGCCAGTGAGCTGCTTTTTATAAGTTTATTACAGTTAAGATATTTGAAAATAGTATAAATTCAGTAGAATCAAAGGAAAAAAACCCACTTCCAGTAGTTAGCATACCATTTGAGTGTCTTTCCTCTGCTTTGTTCTGTATGTGTCATACATGATGTGTACGTGCTTCAGAAATATTTAGTAACTGGAGCTAGGAAGGTAGATTCTGCAAGCATGGGATCATGAAATTTGATTCCATGCAACCTGTGTAAAAGCCAGGTGCAGCTGTGTGTGTCTGTGGCAACAGTGCTGGGTAGTATAGGCTGAAACATGGAGATCCCAAGGCCTCCAGGGCACCCAGTGTAGCAGAAACAGCAAGCTGGCTCAGTGAGAGATCATGTCTCAAAAAATAACATAGAGAACTGATGCTAATCTCTGGCCTCCACACACATGTATGGCAGAGCACAACTCCATACATGTACACATACATGCATGCGCCACACATATAAATTTTTGAGTTTTTTTGTTTGTATTTTCAAGACAGGGTTTCTCTGTGTAACATTCCTGGCTGTCCTGGAACTCACTTTGTAGACCAGGATGGCCTTGAACTCACTGAGATCCGCCTGCCTCTGCCTCCCAAGTGCTGGGATTAAAGGCGTATGCTACCACCACCCAGCCAAATTTTTGAATTTTAATAATTGAAAAACTCATAAGTGTTGGCCACGCCACATCGAGAGTCTACTTAAAAGAAAATTTTAGTGAGCTGCAGATAAATTCAGTCTGTGCTAGGCAGTAAGGTTTAAGATAACCTCCAGGAAAAACCCGGTGTTTATATGTGTGTGCAGGGATGAGCATGCAAAATGGACAATCCTAAAATTAGAATGCAGTGTGATGAATATTTTAATAACAGTCCTTGGAGTTTTGGAGACCATGGGAGACATTCAGCTAAGGGAGAGAGTGAAACATGTGACTGTCTGACTTGATTACCTGGAACAGTAACCCTGAGCTGAGCATTGCAGCAAGGGAAATACCTGGGTGAAGGAAGAGGCAGAAGAGGTCGTCCCAGGTGTGGCTACATATACATACACATAAGCTTATTTATTTATTATAAAAAATGTTATTTTATTTATAATAAATAAATAAAAGGACCAGGAAGATTATTTCAGCATGCAGCACGCTGATCAACCCAGAGAACTCCCATGCTGGATATATTATCCTCACCCCAATAGAAGACAGGAGTTATGGACCCATCAGTAGAACAGTTTTCTCTTCCACCTGTCCCATGGAGTCACTTAGAATTCTAGACTTGTGCTTCTGGGAGAAAGTTACACAGTCTTCGATGTATCCAGTGGGAAATATATTTTTTACCCATGGCAGAAAGTCTGTTTAATCATTTGCACATAATAGACCATATGCTGGCGCAGGGCTGCAAGGTGACATGATAAAGCGGAGAAAATGACTTGCAACAGGTTTGAGTGATGAATGTATCAGGCAGATCTTTGCCTGGGGAAAGGGTGTAGATTCAAGGGTGCTTAGGTAGGAGAAAAGGTTCCCATCCTGAATGCCTTGGCCGTCGCTACAGAGGTTGTGTGGGGCAGGCACTCTTCTCGCTTAATGAAACATTGAAAAGGGCAATGTCTCTGCCCCAGTTGCCTCTAAAGATGAATAGAGAGAGAGAGCTGAAGTTATCATTGTCAGCCCGATCAGTTAAAAAAATAATGAACCTTTAAAAATATCTCTTTGGCATATGGAAATTTCATGTTCTCCGTACAGCCATACATCTCCCCACTTTCGCTCCAGCCTCATTGCCCCCTACACCTACCAGACTCCTTGTTAAAAATGTGTGTGTGGAAAAGTAATTAATGACTTCAGTGGGTGATCTTGAAGAACCACCTCTTGTGTGCTTCTGTGCAAGAGCACTTTGCTGAGCGGAGTCATTGTGGAGAAGGCTAGGAGGGGTCCAGGAACTCACAGAAGGTCACAGCCAGAGAGTAGAGCTGGGATTTGAACCCGTGTCTCTTTGACTGCAGACTGCAATACTTTCCTTTGCTGAGCTGCAAGGACCTGGAGTGTAATTGTTGATTTGGGGCTGTGTGTACATGTGTGCTTGAGCATGTTTTGGGCTGTGTGTACATGTGTGCTTGAGCATGTTTTGGGCTGTGTGTACTTGTGTGCTTGAGCATCTGGAGGCCAGGGGTTACCTAAGGTGTCTTCCTACATCACTTTCTACCTTACCCCTGATTATTGTTTGTTTTAGAGAGAAGACCTCTTGCTGAACCTGGAGTTCACTGACTGGTTAGATGGGCTGGCCACTGAGCTCCTAGAATCCAGGAGATCCTGGACCTAGATCCTGTCTCCCTTGGCTCAGTGCTGAGGGTACATACAGGCACGCGATCTCACTGACTTTTTTTTTTTTTTTTTTTTAATGTGAATGCTAGGAATCTGAATTCAGGTCGACATGCTAGTGTAACAAGCACATCACTTACAGAGCCATCTCCCCAACCCCTTGATGTTCAACAATGAAGTTCTTTTACTAGAAAAAAGAAGTCAGCGTTGGAAAGCTGAGGAATCTTTCACACCCTCAGTGTTGTACTGGCTTCTATACTTGTATCTGCTTCCTAGTGTTTCTTAACTTCTAGTTGTCCAGTCTAAGTCCTCTCCTCATCTTTCCTCTCAGCTCCAAAGACTCTCAGTCTCAAACTGCATTCTGCTTTCCTCCACCTTCATCTGATTGTAATAAACGCCAGCTGTCAGGTACTGAGTGTGTGTGTGTGTGTGTGTGTGTGTGAGAGAGAGAGAGAGAGAGAGAGAGAGAGAGAGAGAGAGAGAGAGAGAATGTGTGTGAGAGTGTGTATGTGTGTGTGTGTGTGAGAGAGAGAGTGTGAGTGTGAGTGTGTGTGTGTGTGTGTGTGTGCGCGCGCGCATGCTTGTCTATTTTCTTTGTCTCCTATCTGGAGTGCAGAGACAGTTAGATTAAGGAAATATGTCCAGACTCCAACCACCTCTCACCCCCTTGGCTGCTATCCCCAACTTGTGACCCAACGTCACTTCCTGCCTGCATTGCAGGACAGCTCCCACAGATTGTCCCTGTTTCATCTCTGGTCTACTTAGTCCATTGTCTACTCAGTAGTCAGTGTGAAGCTTTTAGAATGGAGGGAGATCATGTGTTCTCTCTGCTCAGGGCTCTCTGATTTCTTCCTACGTGATATCTGAGTCCTTGCCATGAACCCTCTATGTACTTTTAAATTTTATTTGTTTGTGTGTGTGTGTGTGTGTGTGTGTGTGTGTGTGTGTGTGTGTGTGCACATGCGTTCTTGGAGGCCGGAGGACTAGCTCCATCTGTCATTTCTCAGGAGCTGTCCCTGTCTACAGCTGCATCGTCTTGAACACACTGTGTAGCTGAGGATGACCCCACACTCCCAATCCTCCTGCCACCAACTACTCTGCTGGATTACAAGCCTGTGCCGCCACCACATGGGGTTTATGTGGTGCTGAGGACTGAGCTCAGGGCCTTGTGCATTCTAGGCAAGGACGTAACTGACTGAGCCCCACCCCAGTCCCTGACTTCCACATTTATGTTTTACTTTTCCTCTAATGACTTTTGCAGTTAAGTGAATTTAGTGAAGAAAAACATTAGATTGGCTTATTAAAAAAATCAGAGTGAGAAAATGTTCATATCTAATTGAGACTTTTAGGTTATTTAGAAAAGATTTTTTTCCTTTTTTCCTCTCTCTCTCTCTTTTTTTTTTTTTTTTTAAGGTAAAACTATCTAAAAGAATACACACAGATTTGCTTGAGAGAAACCCCTCCAGCGGGAGGAAATCACTCAAATCCAAACCATATGTGATATGTAAAGTAGCACTTTGAATATTCATCTTATGATGTGAGAATCAGATCCCCAGAACTGTGAGTGCCATGGAGTGCATTGCAATGAAGACAGCAGTACGAATGTCACTTCCCTAGTGTACACTGCTACAGTTCCACCCAGCATCCTTTCTCCCGGATAGATCGGCCACCAGGGAAAAGTCCCTCTTACAGACACAAACATGCCTCCATTCTAATTACATCGGGCACTTCCGAAAGAAGACACATTGTAGCACACCATCTCTCTGAGTGAAGTTTATATTATTCTTGTCTGTTCTTCTGGCTTAGCTAGCTTTTTGCAACATCAGCGATTCATTTGTTTCTGCTTATCCCCAGCCTGGGCTGAAATAGCCTCCAAAATGTATTGAGTGTTTCCTTACAACCTACACATTCACAGTTCTGCTTTTAAAGCTCAGGCTATTATGCCAAATGCTTCTCCCTCTGCTTTCATTCATCTGGTTAGTAGCCCTCTCCACAGATTTTCCTCAGACCAATCAAAATGATCTTTGGTTTCTTTTAGTAGAGAAAGAGAGTGGGAAAATATTGGATTACTTTACAGCACATGTATCACCTTACTTTAAGGAATGCATTTCATATTCTTATTCTGGCACACCTACTAAGTCCATTTCAGCATTATTCATCTTCATTTACACTGTTAATGGATTTTTCAACTGCAAATTGTTTACAAAACCTGTATCAGGATACTTTTTATAGCTGTATGAATGTGTCCATATGTCCACAATACTCAGTCAGCCTTTGGTTTATATCAACAAGTTTTCCCTTTGAAAGAAGCTAGCTAACAGGGAGGCCCAGCAGAGTGGTGGTTAATCATGATTCTGGAACAATCTTTTGTAGGTGTGGCTGGAATTTTTTCACTGGCCTCAAGTTCTAATGTTTTTACTGGAGGAGATGGCAGGCTGGGGATGGAGCTCGATGGGTAGAGTGCTTGTCCAACATGCAGAAAACCCTGTTAGATCCCATCACTGCACAAAAACTAGGCATGGTGCACACACTTGGGAGGATAAGAAGTGGGAGGAGCCAGAGACAAGAGGCACAACAATAGTACTCAGGACTGCTTGGGTAGAGAGCTGTGGGGCCCGTAGAGGGGAGATTGGAGTGAAGGGGAGGGACAGACAATAGGCAGGTGCTTCCCTGGGGTTTCCTGAGAAAGGCAAGGAAGGGAAGGATGAGCAATTCAGTACTGACTAGTCTAAGTCATTTTGGTGTCTAGAAGGTGTGAGAAGGTTTGAGGCTGCCCTGGAATTATAAGGAAGAGAGTGTTTTCTCCTGGGATTTATGGGACAGAGAGAAGTACAGCTCAGCATAGATCAGCTGGCTTGTCTATGACATTTTCCTGATTGGTCCTTTTGCTCCTCTTAAGAATAGCTTTGGAAGGGTCAGTCTTTCTCATCTGTATGGATTTTAATGTGTGCAGGGTATCCATGGTCACTTCTCTGCAGTGATGTCAGAAGGTGATAGTGTGCAGGATATCCATGGTCACTTCTCTGCCATGATGTCAGAAGGTGATAGTGTACAGGGTATCCATGGCCACTTCTCTGCCATGATGTCAGAAGGTGATAGTGTACAGGGTATCCATGGCCACTCCTCTAAGGTCCCATTGTCTCCAGAGGTGTGTTCTGTTACTTGAAGTCTGACACGGGAAATGTTTTCAAGTCTTTATTTAAAAATCTTGGCTGAGTCTGTTGAGATGGCTCAGTGGGTAAGAGGGCTTGTTGCTCAGTCTGAGGACTTGGGTTTGATCCCCAGGACTGAGTTGGTGGAGACAAAGAAAGAATTCCTGCAAGTGGTCCTTTGACCTCCATACCCACACCATGGCACATGCCTAAGCCACCTACCCTGACAATAAATGAATAACTGTAACAAAACAAAACAAAACCCAAGCATCTCAGTTGACCACAGTTGAATGCACATTTATTAAAATTTTACCTTCATGTTATATGACTTAACTTCATCCATGAAAAGTGTGTCTGATGCTCTTAAATCTTATTATTCTTCCTTGGACCATCTCAATATAAAGCTTTGATATCCAAACATGATCCATATCACTTTTTGAGCCATTAATTCCAATTCTTCCCTATGAACTTACACGGAATTCTGCTATGGGAATTATGTTACTGTTGCCAAGAGTTATCAATAATGCATTGGAGAAAGACAAAGAAAAGCTGGAGCTGATGGGTTACCACAGCAGGGAGAAGA
The DNA here is from genome assembly GCF_949786415.1 of Peromyscus eremicus. NCBI lineage: Eukaryota > Metazoa > Chordata > Mammalia > Rodentia > Cricetidae > Peromyscus > Peromyscus eremicus. Next base: position 208,288 of record NW_026734688.1, on the reverse strand, counting down.
AGAAGTCTTCCTTGGCAGCATAAGAAGTGGTTTGCAACTGGAGAAGTGCCTGGGGATTGTGCTGTGGGATGTCTTTCTTTAAGCTGTGAATATGTGTTGCTCTGATTGGTTGATAAATACAGCTGCATTGGCCTATGGCAGGGCAGGATGGAGCCAGGCAGGAAAACCCAAGGGAGAGAGTGAAAGGAGAAAGAAGAGGCAGAGGAGATGCCAGTCTGCCATCTAGGGAGCAGCATGTAATGGTACACAGGTAAAGCCATGGAACACGTGGCGACATATAGATTAATAGAAATGGGCTGAGTTTAGTTATAAGAGCTAGATAGCAAGAAGCTTGAGCCATAGACCATGGCCATATAGTTTGTAATTAGTATAAGCCTCTGTGTGTTTCCTTGGGATCAAGCAGCTGCAGGACATGAGAGTGAGAGATTCGTCCATGACTGGAGGGCTGGGCAGGACCGGAAAAACTTACAGCTAAAGGATCAGGCCTGGTGTAGGTCTCCAGAGAAGGCTAAAAACTAAGCCACAGCTGATTTCTCGTGTTAAAGTCGAGCCTTCAGCTTGGACTGAGGGATAATGTTGGTTGGCAGTTTGTTTGGATCTGGAATGAAATAATAGAAAGCTTCTGGGTGTGTGTGTGAGGGGATTCCCCTGATGTGGTCAGCACCTTTCAGCAGTGGCCCGGATATAAAGAGGGCTGAGGCCAGCCAGGCTACTTGTCTGTGCATCTGCACTTCTTGTGTATCCTGCTGCTGCTGTCCTCATCTGCTGCACACACACACACACACACACACACACACACACACACACACACACTAGCCAGGAGAAGCCAGGTTGGTGGAAGGATAAAAGGAACTAAAAGGAAATCTAGACTGAAAGAGAGAGCTGCAAGAGCTAGCCAGCTGTGGTCCACTACAGTGATGGGATGGGGTACATACATGGGGCTGGATCCTGAGTCTGCTGAATCAAAGGTGATAAAACACAGTGTCGAATAAAGAGAACTGATCAAAATGAGAGTACTGTCTCCACACTGGATTTAACTCTCCCACGATGTAGAAAAGGACCTCAGGGTACTGTGCTAATGAGATGTGGGGTGACACTTGGAAGCTTAGCGAACACAGTGGGAAGTAGAGATGCCAGATCTGTGTCAGACAGAGGAAGAAAGGACCAAAGGGCTCAGGGAATGGGGATGTGCTCGAGTGGATGGCCTGTGGGAAGCAGAGGAGCTCACTTGGTTATTTTGGAGAGCCTGTAGGACACAGGACACCGAGTGTAGCGTGGACAGGACAGTCAGCAAACCCAGGGCAGTGGTACTGTCCTTTGCAGTCAGAGCTGACGAGGAGATGTTGTGACAGAGCCAAGCTGCCTGATTGCAATGGGGATGATCAAATCTCAAAATACTAGAGATTGGGAAATGGCACTTAATCAGGAGCAAGTGGGTGAAATTAAGGTATGAGAGGCAAGGTTGGGATGGCCGTGAAGGGGCACGACCCAGAGAAAGCCATGGAGATTACTGCCAGAGCATCCTGTTCCCAGGGGAAAGAGGGAGGAAGCTGAGAAACCTACTTCTTAATCTTTGTAGCATAAGCATGAGTACATGTTTGTGTGTGTGTGCATGTGTATACCCGTACATGAATGAGGGGAGGCCAGAGCTTGGTGTTAGGTGTCCTCTATCTCAGTCCACCATATGTTTGGAGGCAAGGCATGTTCTTAGTTTTTATTGTCAACTTGGTACAACCTAGAATCACTTGGGGGAAAAGGAAAGTCAACTGAAGAATTGCCTCAATTAGATTAAGACATCTGTGCCATGTCTGTGGGAGACTGTCTCAGTTGATGGTTCATGGGGCAGGGCACAGACTACCAGGTGTGGCATCATGGGTAGGCAAGTGAATCTGGGCTATACAAGAAACCTAGCTGAGCACATAAGCCTGTGAGTGAGACAATGCACTGTGTTCCTTTACAGTTCCTGCCATGGCTTTCCTCAACGATGGACTCTGAACTGGAAGTGTAAGTAAGTAAACAAACAAACAAACAGTTCCTGCCTTAAGTCAGTGTAGGTTCTTTCAATGAACCTGGAACTCAACAGCTCAATAAGACTAGCTGGCCACCAACCACAGTGCTGAGGCTACAGGCACTCAGTACCATACCAAGTGTCTTAGTTGGGGTTTTTATTGCTGTGAAGAGACACCACAACCACGGCAACTCTTACTAGGAAAACACTTCATTGAGGGGACTTGTTTACAGTTTCAGTGGTTCAGTCCATTATCATCAAGATGAGAAACACGGTTACATGCAGGCAGATATGGTGCTAGAGGAAGAGTTGAGAGTCCTACATCTTGTAGACAACTGGGAGTTGACTGACTCCCTGGGTGGTGTTCTGAGCATAGGAAACATCAAAGCCCACCCCCACAATGACACACTTCCTCCAAGAAGGCCACACTCACTCCAGCCAAGCCACACCTCCTAACAGTGCCACTCCCTAGGAGATTATGGGGGCCAAATACACTCAGACTACCACACCAGGATTTTATGGGGATTCTGGTGTGGTGATATATTGTGTACCCCAATAAACTTGCCTGAGGATCAGAGGACAGAGCCAGCCACTAGATTAGACATAGAGGTCAGACAGTGGTGGCACACATACACCCTTAATCCTATCACTTGAGAGGCAGAGATCTGCCTGGATTTCTGTGAGTTCAAGGCCACACTGGAAACAAAGCCAGGCAGTGGTGGCACACACCTTTATTCCCAGTACTGGGAAGCACACACCTTTAATCCCAGGAAGTGATGTCTGGGCAGAGAAAGGTATATAAGGTGGGAGGAAACAGGAACTCACTCTCATTAGGCTGAGGATTTCACAGAGGTAAGAACTAGTGGCTGGCTGTTCTGCTTCTCTGAACTTTCAGCTTTCACCTTGATATCTGGCTCTGGATTGTTTTTTATAAGACCATCTAAGATTCGAACAACATTCTGGGGATTTGAACCCAGTTCCTCATGCTTGTGTGATGAGGGCTACACCCACAGAACCATTTTCCCAGCCCAGCTGCTGATATATCTTTACCTAATTCATTGTTTCGCCATTTTCAGTAAAGAAACAAAAGCTTAGAATTGTGCAAAAATTACACTATCATTATTTATTCTCAAATGACATTTAAATTATATGTGTATGTTCTGGACAATATAATGTTTTGAAGTGTATATACATTATAGGAAGTTAAATCTATCGAATTAATGCACTTATCCCTTTACATAATTATGGCTTTCATGGTGAGAACACTTACTATCTACTTTCTTGGTGTTTTTTCCTGAATATGGCATCCAAATGAGCAACTGTACTCACTATATTGCACCATAGATCTCTTGAAATTGTTCTTCTCTTTAATTTTTACTTTTTTTGCATGTATATGTACGTATATATATTCAGGTACAGGTGAATGTGCGTGTGTGTGTGTGTGTGTGTGTGTGTGTGTGTGTGTGTGTGTGTGCATGCAGAAGCCAGAGGACAACAGTTCTCAGGATGACATCCACCTTGCTGTTTTTGAGAAAGGGTCTCTCCCTGAACCTGGAACTTGACAAGTATGCTAGGTTGGCCGGTCAGTTGGCCCCAAAGAGCCTCCTGTCTTTGCCTCCCCAGTACAAGGATTTACAAGCATGCGCCACCATGCCTATTTTGTTTTGTTTTGTTTTGTTTGTTTATTGTTTTTGTTTTTTTTTTCCCCAGGGATCAAACTCAAGTCCTCGTGTTTGCATACTTTACAGGATTTTCTTCCCAGGTCTGTCTCTCTCACTTAACTTTGATGATAGATTCTTTGGTGAACACCACCACCTGATTCCTCTTCCCCAGCTTAGCTTTTGATAACTTCCATCTACTCTCTCCTTTTACGGTATCAACTTCAGCAGCCCCCACATAGGAATTTTGTCATACGTTATTTGTTTTACCGTGCTTGGCTTATTTCTAGAACTATGTCAGGGACCCGGACCCCCCAGTCTTCTGTTCATTTTGTACACTCTCAGTAGCCAAGCATGGGATGCTAAAGCATTGCCAAGGAAAAGACATATGGCAGCGGACGAGCTAAGTTTAGCTCGGGCTGTATTTAAGCAACCTTAGCAGTGGACATTTTGTTGTCATGGTTGCCCCAATCAAAGAGATGGATAGAGGGTCTTGGGGCTGCAGCTGTTTGTCTGATCATTTAACCTTCGGAAGCCGATTTTATTAAAGTGTTCCTGTTGCCGAAAATGAATTACAAAGCTTTCCCTTCTTCTGTAGGAAATAGGAGTGCCCAGATGAGATTACACGGCTTCCTATGATATCTAAATAAGATTAGTTTGCTGAAGATCACATTAAAATCCCATTAAAGAGACAGTTCCGCTCCAGCCCCCCTCCTCTCCTCAGGCAAGTTCTGAGAGAGTTGATGAAAATTGCTCAGGGATGACACACAGGCTCTGGGTACCCTGTGGAGACCCAGAAGAGGGGGTGGGGATATTACCCTAGCCACACTCATTGCAGAAGCAGGATCTGTGTGCATGGCCCATTACTTACAGATGACAGATCCTGACTCTAAGGAGGAAAGACTTCAGGGAAGAATTGGTAATAAGATGAACAGAACACAGGATGGAGCCACCGAGGTCATTCCCAGAGAGCATCCAGGAAATCATTAATTCATTTTTTTCATGTGACAAGGATAACAATATTAATGTTTAAGTATTTATAGTCTCCCCTCAAGCTTGCTTCCAAGAAAGAGACTATTTTCTCTCAGGCTTGGACGGACCTTGCACAGGCACATTCCTGTGGGATGTAGAGGATGGCACCTCCTCCTCCCCAATCTGTGCACATTGATTGGGGTATGGGTGCACATACATGTGCCTATGGAGTGTAGAAGACAACCTCAGCTGTTCCTCCTCAGGCACCATCCACATCACAATTTTTAGACAGGCTCTCTAACTAGCCTGGCGCTCACCAAGTAGGCTGGATGGCCAAACAATGAAACCCAGGGATCCACTTGTCTCTGCTCTCTCAGCTCTGTGACTGCAGATACTGATGCTGTCCTCTGGCCTCCCCAGGCATGTGGTGCATAGACATTCATGCAGACATTCATACACAATACTCATTGTGGTAGTTTGAATGTAATTGGCCCCCATAATCCCATAATCCTGTAATCTCATAGGGAGTGGTACTATTAGGCAGTGTGGCTTTGTTGGAGTGGGTGTGGCCTTGTTGGAGGAAGTGTGTCACTGTGGGGGGAGGGCTTTGAGGTTTCTTATGCTCAGGAGACCCCCCCAGTGTGTCAGTTGATTTCCTGTTGCCTGCAAGATGTAGCAGTCTCAGCTCCAGCACCACCTCTGCCTGCATGCCGCCATGCTCCCTGCCATGACTATAATTGACTGAACCTCTGAAACTCTAAGTAAGCCCCCTCAATAAATGTTTTCTTTATAAAAGTTTCCATTGTCATTGTGTCTCTTCACAGCAATAAAAACCCAAACTAAGATATTCATACATATAAAATAAAAATAAATAGGATCTCAAGATAGAGAAAAAAACAAACCAATATATAGCACCATGGTTCTGGATATCAAACTTAGGTCTCATGCTTGCTAGGCAAGCACTTTACCAACTGAAACATACCTCACCTGGCTTTTTATTTTCCTTGAAAAACATGGTTCTTGGGGGAGCTGAAGAGATAGCTTATCCTGGCTGCTCAGCACTGGCTACTCTTCCAGAGGACCTGGGTTCTATTCCCTACATCCACACACATGGACAGCTCACTACTGTCTTTACCTCCAGTCCTAGAGGATCTGGGGTTCTGGATACCAAACTCAGGTGGAATGGGTGTTGTGTGCAGTTATGCTGACCTTTACTAAGAAGCAAAGAGGCTTTTCCTGTAGTACCAAACGGAGCTAATGGTGTGGCCGGAGCTAGAGTGAAGTCTGGAGAAGAGTTAAGAGGGAGCCTGGAAGGATGTGTGGTGGCAGTTGGTCCTTGGGGAAGGTCAGACAGGTGAGGGGATCTGCAGGGGAGTTGCTTGGTATGCCCTTCAGTGCTTCTTTGAAGACTCAACATGCTTTTCAGTAATTATATATGATTAATTTTTTAATGGCTGTAATATAGCCATGAAATACCCAAATGTCATTTGTTTCTGATCCTGATTTCTGAAGTGTTTGTGGAAGATGCAGGCAAGATGCTACACTAGTTTGGTTTTGCTTTCACAGAACCTGAGTTAAACTACCTGTCAGAGGAAGGCTCACTTGCTCCTAGTTCCAGAGACTTCAGTCCATGGACTTGTTGCTTTTAGTCCTGTGATGAGACAGAATAGCATGGTAAGTAGTGTGTGGTGGAGTATAGCACTACTCTGTGGTAGCCAGGAGGTAAAGAGTGAGAGGTGGGTCTGTGTGATGGCTATTCTTAGCTGTCAACTTGACTATATCTGGAAAGAACTATAATACAAAAATGGAGGGTGCACCTGTAATCCAGATTTTGAGGCAAGAAGACAATATGCCTTTGACCAGATCTTGAGGCTGGATGACACATGCCTTTAATCCAGACCTGAGGCCACACCTTCTGCTGGAAGCCTATATAAGGACAAGGGAAGAAGGAATGGGGTGTGCTTGTTTTTCTGCCTGCTTGCCCTCACCTTGTCAGCACATCCATTGGAACCTACTTCTTTGGGATTACAGCATATACAGAAGACCAGCTGAGACACCCAGCCTAGTGGGACTGAGCAGCTACTAGATTCTTGGACTTTCCATACACAACTAGCCATTGTTGGACTGCAGACTGTAAGTCAAAGTCATTCCAACATATATATATGTATATGTATATGTATATGTATATGTATATGTATATATGAATGTATATATATGTATACACACACATACACACACATATATACTCATTCCATAAGTTCTGTGACTCTAGAGAACCCTGACTAATACAGTCTGTCTTAGGCCATATCCCTTGAAGAGCATGTCACCAGTGATCCAGTTTCCTCTTTCCAGTCCTCACGTTAGACCATCTTTTATTCTTTGACAATTTCATTCATGCTTGTCCACATGTGTCGTGGTAATATCCACTCCTGACTTAATCTTTGCTTCCAGATAGTTCTGTAATTCTGTTTAATGGGTCTTCATGGTTTGAGTGACACACAATGGGCAGATAAGATCACAAACTTCATTTTGCTTTGTGCTTATCAAAGGTTGGATCCTGAGGAGAGCACCCATCAGGCATCTTGTCTTCAACAGCACCTCACAGTTGTCATGAGATTAGTTAAGTAGTTTCATGTAACTCAAAGTTTTCCTGTGTCCACCCAGCTCCCGCGTCCTTGCAGTCCCACAGCCACTCAGACCCAAATGAATACACAGAGGCTTATATTAATTACAAACTGTATGGCCTAGTGGCTCAGGCTTCTTGCTCTCTAGTTCTTATATCTTAAATTAACCCATTTCTATTAATCTATAACTTGCCATGTGGCTCGTGGCTTACCGGTACTTTACATCTTGCTTCTCCTGGCGGTGGCTGGCAACGTCTCCTGACTCAGCCTTCCACTTCCCAGAAATTTCCCAGAAACTCTCTGCTTATCCTGCCTATACTATATTTCCTGCCTAGCTACTGGCTAATTAGTGTTTTATTTATCAATCAATCAGAGCAACACATTCACAACATACAGATATCCACAACAGTTTCATGTTGGTTTTAAATTAAAAAAAGATTAATTGATGTGTGTGTGCATGTATATGCATGCATGTGTCCAGGTGTCCTTGGAGGCCAGAGAGGGCATTGGATCTCCTGGAACTGGAGTTACAGGAGGTTGTGAGCCACCTTATGTAGTTGCTGGGAACTGAACTCAGGTCCTAAGCAAGAGCAGTTCATACTCTTAACCTCTGAGCCACTCTCCAGCCTGTTTGTTCCTTCTGTGGTCACTAGCACTGTTAGGATGGATTGATTTGTTTCGGCTTCAGTGTCCTTAACTGTGTTTATCTCTTTGATCCCACATTTCACTCTTCCTGTATTTAAAATGGATAGGCAGTAATTCTTTTTCTGCTGCTTGTTTTAAATATGAAAATGAATCTGCCCTACATGTAGATACAGTGTATGTCTTTTTCTACCTGTGATATTTTCAACGTCAGTGTCAGACGCAAGAGGGAAACATTACTAAGGACAAATGAATGATAAACACTTCAAATAAGCAAAATACAATATAAACATTTTTGGGAGGAGGTTGAGAAAACAGCAGCTTACTTCACAAGTCCATTTTCTGATGTATCTCTAGGTGTCACTGTTGAGACACTCTCTGGAAAAGAACACTACCCAGATTTGACTACGAGAAGGGAGACTGGAATAAATTATTTTTGAATACACACACACACACACACACACACACACACACACACACACACACACAGACATGAGTGTAGTACTTCAGTCATGATTTCCAGGCATGGTTAAAACCACTAATATTGACTGTTTTATTGTTTGAGGTTTGGGTAGATGATGGCACAGGATCGGGGGAGTTACACAGAACCTTAAGTTCTGCCTTGGTATTCTTAGATTGGTAATTTGGAGAAACAGCATGTCCCTGTCTTCCTTTATTTCTTTGCCTATGACTGACACAAACCATCTAGAACCTCAGATTGTGTGAAGCCTCCTGCGTGGGGATTTGTGGTGAGGTGGAGGGTCCCATTCATAATGGCAATAACTCAGGAACCAAAACACCAAACAGCTTGTAGGTCTGATTTCTAAAAAGAAACCCAAGTTAGAGTCAGGCTCCATTTCAATATTGGCATCCTGAAACTCTGATTTTTCAAGAATTCTTTTATCTTTCTCTCTCTCTTTTTTTTCAGTGCTTTGGGAAATCTTTCAGTAGGGATAATTTATTTGTCTGATATGTTTGAATGTGCTTCTAATTTTCTTTTTGTAAAAAGTCCTTTCACTAATATTTTAATTGTTTAACTTAATAACGTGATAAATTACTCGTTTTGTAGACACACATTTCATCTTTCCAGATGCTAAGACTCTAGAGAAACACTAGGGACTGCCTTTGTCTTCAAGTCTCCTTGCTCAACAGCAATGGGAGAGCAGTGGTGAACTGTAGGGAAGTTAAGTGACTAGTGTGGATGGACTATAAAGATTAGGGTTCCCACATTTGCTCAGGGGTCGTGGGATGTTTTGGGCACAAGTTTATCCAGCCGAGTTCAATAGCATTTACTCTGAGGACAGGCATGTGGGGGAGATTGGTCCATTTTGAGCGTGTGGGAAATCACTTAGAGAGAAGCAGACACAAAGCACCTGAAATATCTGGGCTGCTGGGAAGCTGGGTATTCCTAAAGACCAGAATAATAGGGATAAGGGGGCAGTGTTTCCATGGTGACCTCTCTTCAGGATGCCCTCAGAACCTCACTGTGTTTCAGCCAAAGACACTGACCGCAGATATCACACCCCCATAAACATAGCTCTCCTCATTTATATTTTTCACTGTTCATGAATGTGCATGCATGTGTGTGTACATGTTTGTGGATGCATATACATGTGTGCACACCTGTCTGTGGAGGCTAGAAGTTGACATCAAGTGTCATTCTCCATCACTCTCCAGGTTCTTTCAGTGAACCTAGAGCTCACTGACACACCTAGGTGAGCTGGCCCCTGAGCCCCAGGGATTTACCTGTTTCTGTGTCCCCAGTGTTGGTTACAGGCATCAGTTGTCATGCTCAGCTTTTGCAGAAGTGCTGGGGATCGAACTCAGGCACTCCTGCTTGTACAGCAAACACTTCACTTCTGAGGTGTCTCCCTAGCCCCTGTTTAGCTCCTTTAACACGACTAGATAATATGTGTTGGAGTTGACAAGTATCACTGAGTTTTTATTAGACAGTAAGTGTTTTGATGACTTATTTTTTCTTGGCTGATAAGAAATCCAAGCAGAAGGATTGTATGTTGGGTTTCCTAGATGGAGGTGAGTAATACAACTCTGTCATAAATGGGCAATAGGTGTTTGAGCTAAAGGCTAGTCATCAGCCTGCCTCTTGTGGCTGATAGAAAATGGTCAACATTTCTACAGTGCTTGCTGTGTGCCAGGCATGCTTCCGAAATACTCTGCACGTATTCACACATCTTGTTCCTGTCAGGTGGATAATGGTACCATCTCAATTTTATCCCTAAACAAATGAGGCATGATGTATTAGAAGTTTCTGCTAATGTCCCATAGCTAATAAGAAACAGAGCTTGGATTTGAACCTTGGCTAGTTGGGTTAAGGTCACACATGATGAACCAATAGGATATTAAGTATTAGTTAATTACACTTTATGACAATTTACCTTTTGGGATTTATAGAAATGAGAGACATGCATTTTGGGGTGTGGGTGGTTGGGAGTGGGCGTGAGGGCATCTCTGGAAGAATAGCTGAGGCTGACTGGTTTATGGCTAGAGGAAGTGGTGCCAAGAGTACCAAAAGCACCTCCCATCAGTTCAGGAAGGCTCTCTGAGTGAGGAGTAATAGTTTTATTTCTGGAGATAGCCACAGCGGCAAGAAAGAAAGAGAGATGGGGGAGGGGCTGAGAGAGAGAGAGAAGGAGGAAGGAAGAAAACAATTGAGCTGGGTGTAGTGGTACACACCTATAATCCCAGGGATAGAGAGGCTAGCAGATAGAGTTCAAGGCCAGATTCGGGCACATAGCAAGTTCAAAGCTAGACTGTTCTATATGAGACTCTGTCTCACAAACCAAACAAGGGGCTGGGGAGATGGCTCAGTGGTTAGGAGCACTGATTCTTTTCCAGAGAATGATGTACTGAGCTCAATTCCCAGCATCAGTGTGGGGGCTCAAAACCATAAATAACTCCAGACTTGGGATCCAATGCCCTCTTATGGCCTCTGTGGGCACTGTACATGGTGTACTGACCTACATCCTGGCAAACACCCATACACCGTAAACAAAATTAAAAGGAACAAACAAAAAAACAAAAACAACCCAAAAAGCAAAAACAAAAGAAAGAAAACAAAAAGAAAGAGAGAAGGTAAGAAAGGCAGATAAAGAACTTTCTGTCATCTTGGAAATTAGTTTCTAAGTTGTAGGTAGGAATAATCCCAAATGGACTCAAGAGTTCGACAAAATGTATGTAGAAACTGTAAATCTTGCTGTTTTGTTTCATGTGTATGGAGCAGCAATGGTATCCTGGGGCTGTTCAAATTCAAAACGACATCACTCCTGCCCTAAGGGTTGACAATGCAAACAGTCAGATTTGATTTTTTTTTTCAACAGATCCAAATGTTACACATCACCCGTTCCTTCTGCTTCTTTCCATTTTAAATTGGTGCTTATTCCCAGAGCGCCGACATCCGCCCCACTGATTTCACTCAATGCCTCAGTGAAGGGGAAGTAGGATGTGCCTAAAATATGTTTTTCTCTGCAGCGGTTAAACGTAAAAAGTGATATTCCTCAACTGTTCTGCACAGAGCAGTCCGCTACTTCTATTAGCTGTTCCTGCAAACAGAAACATCAGATACAGAATTAAAGGGATGAGGAGGCTGGAGAGATGGCTCAGCAGGTAAATATGCCTGCTGCCAAGCTTGGCCACCTGAGTTTGAACCTGGGCCTTCACATGGGAGAAGAGAACCAGCAGCAACAAGGGTCCTTCGACCTCCACATGTGTTCTGTGTGTGTGTTTGGGGGGGGGGGAAGAGATAAATAGAGAGAGACAGAGAGAGAGAGAGAGAGAGAGAGAGAGAGAGAGAGAGAGAGAGAGAGAGAGAAAACTCGTGAACACACACACACACACACACACACACACACGAATACAAGTCTTTGTTTCAATCCTCTCTTAGCAGTAGACGTGACCACCTTGCCCTGGGACTTACCACTATCAGGGGAAGGCTGACAGAGAATCCATAGCTTGATCATCAGTTGCAACAGCAGCCGCAGTGTCCCGAGGAGATGGCTCAGCTGGTCAAGTGCTTTCAACACAAATATGCGGATCTGAGTTTGAGTCCAGCACCCATAGTGGCACACATTTGTAACCCCAGTGCTGGGGAGCTAGAGAAAGGAGGATTCCTGGAACTTGCTGGCCAGCCAGCCTAGCATAATTGATGAACCCTAGGCTTAAAAAAAAAAAAGACCCTTTTTTAAATAACCAAATGGATGGCATTTGAGGAACAATAACCAAAAATGTCCTCTAGCTTCCACATGTATGCTTACACACACACACACACACACACACACACACACACACACACACACACACATATTCATATATAACAACAACAATAAAATAATACTAATACTACTACCAATGATAAAAACCAACAGCAGGGACTTCCAGCAGCACCTGAGAGGGCTGCTGGAAGACACCTGGTAATTTCCCCATCAACCTAATGTCTTTCATGCCAAGAAGTCTCCCAAGTGCCATGGTAGAGTTTTCACACCATAGACTTCTGACCCGTGGTCTTTATGATGCTCCGGCTAGCTATCCTATTGTTAAATGGGTTGCTTTCTGCTGGTCATAGAGCAGTTAATCCCCATTCCTAGAGTGGAAGTCAGTCATTGAGTTTAAGTAGTTTACCTGGTGCATTTCTGGATGACTGCAGACTGTTGCACAGTGGTCAGCTACAAACACTTCTGAGGAGTAGTCCTCAGGTACCTGAAGCTTGCAGTGGAGACCCTGGCATGAATACCAGGCTTGAGACAGAGCTGGCTTGGTTCCAGAAGTTCTCACAGCTTGCAGTAGAATATAAACTCACTGTTGCTTCATCCTACAGATTTCAACAAACACTGTGGTAGGGCACCGTGCTTGGCACTGCAGCCTCAAGTCAGGGCTTCTCTGCCGCCATCCTGAATAAATGCCAGGTGTGCCCACTCGGTTTTGTTTTATAGATTTATGTACTTCTTCCTCTCAAATGGTCAGTGGGGGATTTTAAAATCTTTGTAAGTGGAAATTCAGGGAAGAGTTCCAAGCCTCTCATTACATTAGTGCCTGGCAGTGGGCCAAACAAAACAAAACAAAACAAAACAAAAAACTACCAAAAACCCAACCAAAAAACCAAACCAACCAACCAACTAATCAATCAATCAAACAAACAATCAATCAATCAATCAAACAAACAAACAAAAACCAAGAGAAAACTCAGGAGCACCAATAGTAAAACAGAATGGAAGAAGTCATGTATCGATGTGGGACAGTCTAACAGGCATGGAAAGAGGCACAGACTTCCTTACAATGGGGAGACATGCTGTCATTCCACAGAAAGTCGAGGGACTGTTGATGAGGTGTGTGATCTACAAACGCACTTAACGTGCGGTCCATCACTTGTGTTACCCGAGGTCTGTCTGGACCAGGTGTTTCCAGGTTCTTGGCATCTTGCTCAAAGAATCAAAGAAGTGCACATAAATAGTAAAGCAGCGAGGGGTTTAACTCAGAAACAGTGGTAAAGCCCAAAGAAGGGATGCTGCAAGAGGACAGTGGGCTCTGAGCAAGCAATGCAGCTCAAGAGCTCCTGGAGACTCTCTGGGCATCCTTTCAAGGATTCAGGAGGAGGAAAGGGAGTTTGCTGCTAAGAGGTAGATTATTGGCGTTTCCCATTTTTGTCAAAATATTAATTATGTGTAGGTGTATAGGGGTATGCATACCTGAGTGCAGATGCCAGAGGAGGCCAGCAGAGGGCATCCAATCCCCTGGAGCTGGAGTTACAGGTGGTTGTGAGCCACTGCCTGAAGGACATGCTGGGGACTGAACTCAGGTCCTCTGCGAGAGGAATATATGTACTCTTAACAGCTGAGCTATATCTGTAGTAGGTAGCCATTCCAGCTTTGATCTGGAAGTTCCAACCCCCATTGAGACTTCGGCAACTGTCACGCCTACAAGGCAGGGCCAAGGGAGGCGCCTGGGGACCCGAGATCTGGATCGGCGGGCGCGCTCGCGGTTCCGGGACGCTGGATGGTGGAGGTGGGCCAAGCAGAGCTCCAGAGAACACCGCTGGACTGTGATATACCTTCCCCAGATCCCGCGACCTACCTATCCCTTAATTTGTAAGTTACACCATTAAATAAATCTCCTTTTAATTACGTGGAGTGGCCTTAATAATTTCACCAATATCTATCTTTCCAGCATCAGTGGCTTTCTGTTTTGATTATGCGTGGGATAAGTAAACCTTTATTCACTGCACACATTCTTTCCCATGATGCATCTGATTTTAATCATATGCATGCCCAATTATGCATAGGCATAAGATGGTGAGCAGGGAATTTTATTGAAATGTTCATTCTGAGGATATAGGTTGCCTTACTCTGAATGTATCTAAAACCAGTCCAGGCTGGATTGACTTGCTGCTCCTAGTTCCCAGATATGTTCCAAGGTGTATTTGGCTACAAATGGAGAGCTACTGATAGGCTGCTAGGGAGCCATAGGTAGAAGTGCTTATAAGCCTTTGTTTAGGTGGGGGATCCGGGTTGCTGAGTGTACTGTTGGGCAAGTGTGTGTGTGTGTGTGTGTGTGTGTGTGTGTGTGTGTGTGTGTGTGTGCATGTGCATGTGTGCATAGTTCAAGCCAAGAATAGTCATAGGTTGTAAGTTTTCTCTATACTTGTCTGTTGCCCTTATTTCCCTTATGAGAAGAGGTAATTTGTTAAAAAAAAAGTCTCAAGAAGCCCCACATTTACATCTCACTGTACCTAGGCACTGTGCAGGGCCTTCCTCTCCTGCAGATGGATCCCCCAGTGGCCTCCTGGCATTCCAACCTGACCCATTCTCCTCTACCCAAGGATCTATTCCTCAGCCACTATGTTCTTTCTCTCCTGGATCATCCCCCCAAGCCTACAATATGTCTTGTTATCTCCTTCAATAACACTTTTCTTATTTTCAGTCTCTCTCAGCTCCCATTCTGTTTTGCTTTAAGCAAAACTTTTTCAAGTGTAGCTCATACTTCTTCAGCACCTCCTTTTCCTCCAGCTAACTCATAGCAGGTCTTTATCCCTGAAATCACACCTGAATGCTCTCATCAAGGTCGCCAGTGCTCACCAGCTCCTATAGTCAATATTTGTTTTCCTCCTTTTATTTAATCATGTTTGTAGTAGCATTTGAAGATCTTTAAAAAATTAAGTGTGTGTGTGTGTGTGTGTGTGTGTGTGTGTGTGTGTGTGAACCTAACTGCAGTTCCTGCAGAGGATGAAAAAGCGAGTTGGATCCCCTGGAGCTGGAGTTATAGGTGATTGTGAGTCACTCAATGTGGGCACTGGGAACTGAGCTTGGAGCCTCTTCAAGAGCAGTATTCGATCTTACCACTGAGCCGTCTCTCCAGTCTGTTTGTACAATTCCCAGAAAATATTTGGAAGGGAATAAGGCCAAACCTGAAGGTCACAGAGCTTAGGGTTTAAACAAGTTTCACTGCTATTGTGAAATTCTGTATGTAATAGGATTATTATCTCTTTGTCAATAGCTTTCACCCCTAATTCTGTTAGTTATGCTGGAATTCTTGATTCTCACATGGGAAACAGCTTCAACCAGACTCTGGAGTGGGGGCTCCTTTTCCTTTCTGCCATCTCCACAATTTCCCTGTCTTTATGTTCTATCTTGCTTGCCTAGAACCCTCCAGTAAGTTCCCATCACATCTAGAAAGAAGCCCAGGCCTTCCTGTCATTAGATCACAGAGGCTGTTCTTGTAGGGGACTCAGCCACACCTCACATCCTACCTAGCTTTAAATTTTTCTCAGCTACTAAACTCCTAGGAAGTAACAGACAACTCCAAGGCTAGGTGGTTCAGTAGGGCCAACCTCCCAACTTACTGCTATGCATATTATCTAGAACCTTCACTAATCTGCTGAACTCAAATATCCCTCCTTCTTAAGCCTGTAAATGTGAAGAAGTTCATTTGTTCTGTGGGTTGCTGTTGGGTCTCTTTCTCAGTTTCCCTGGCTTTAAATGTTTCCAATCCCCTGAAATCCATTCCAGTGAATCTCCCTCCCTCCCTCCCTTCCTCCCTCCCTCCCTCCCTCCCTCCCTCCCTCCCTCCCTCCCTTCCTTCCTTCCTTCCTTCCTTCCTTCCTTCCTTCCTTCCTCCCTTCCTCCCTTCCTCCCTTCCTTCTCCCTCCCTCTCTCCCTTCCTTCCTCACTTTTTAGACAAGTTTCACTATGTAGCTCTGCCTGGCCAGGAACCTGCTATGTAGATCAGGCTGGCCTCAAACTCACAGAGATTCTCCTGCTTCTGCCTCTAGAGTACTGAGATTCAAGGCATGCACCATTATGCCCAGCAGGATCTTCATGGTGTGTATTGTCTCTCCCCAGCATCATTCCATGTGGGTGTCAGAGTACTGCTCTCATTGAGCTGTCATGGGCTCCATGTTTATTTATAAAAGCACAGTGCCAGGTGCAGAACAGGCAGTGATGAATCACAGATGAGTCACTTCAATGACAGTTTTTGACTAAGTTGTCCGTTTTGGTGAGGGTTATGTAAAGGCATCTTTTATTCTTTTTTTCTTTTTCCATGTGTCTCCACCAACACCCTGCTTCTCTCATATCCTCCTGGATGATACAGGTCCCCTATTTTGCCTGAATGAATGGGATCTGGCTCAATGGAGCACCTGCTGCTAATGTTCTTACTCCCTTTGTTCTCCCAGGCAGCATCCTTTACTGCCTACCTCTGTCTTTGTGTCCTAGTTAATGTTGTCAACATGACACGGCCTAGAGTCACCTGAGAGGATAACCTCAATTGAGATTGGCCTGAGTTTGTCTGTGGAAGACTGTCTTAATTGTTAATTGATGTAAAAATGCCCAGCACACTGTGGGTGGCACCATCCCTAGGCAGGAGGTCTTAAACCGTATAAGAAAGGTAGGTGGGTATAAGCTAGCCTGTGAGCTAGCTGGCAGGCAGCATCATTTATGGTTCCTGCTCTATTTCTTTGGCCATCCGTGAAGTAAATTCTTTGGTCAGGGGTAATGCTATGTAGAATAGCAAGCAAGTGTGCCTTCAGATTCTTGCCTCAAGTTCCTTCCTTGACCTCCCTCATAGCTGGACTATGATCTGGAATTGTAAGCCAAAGAAAACATTACCTCCCTGTGCTGGATAGTTTTATGTCAACTTGACACAAGTTAAAGTCATCTGAGAAAACGACATCTGAGCCTCAATTGAGAAAACGCCTCCATAAGATTAGGCTGCAGCCAAGCTTGTAGGGCATTTTCTTAATTAGTGGTTGATGGGGGAGGGCCCACTCCATTGTGGGTGGTGCTATCCCTGGGCAGGTGGTCCTGGGCTCTGTAAGAGAGTAGGTTGATGCCGGGCAGTGGTGGCGCACGCCTTTATTCCCAGCACTTGGGAGGCAGAGCCAGGCGGATCTCTGTGAGTTCGAGGCCAGCCTGGACTACCAAGTGAGTTCCAGGAAAGGCGCAAAGCTACACAGAGAAACCCTGTCTCGAAAAACCAAAAAAAAAAAAAAAAAAAAAGAGAGTAGGTTGAGCAAGCCATGGGGAGCATGCCAGTAAGCAGCATCCCTCCATGGCCTCTGCATCAGCTCCTGCCTCCGTGTTCCTGCCTTGTTTGACTTCCTGTCCTGGCTTTCCCCAATGAGGAACAGTGATTTGAAAGTGTAAATCAAATAAACCCTTTTCTCCCCAAGTTGATTTGGTCAGAGTGTTTTTTTTTTTTTATCACAGCAACAGAAAGGAAACCAGAACACCTTGAGTTCACACTCACTAATTTAAGATGCAGCACTGTAGTGCATATAATGTAAGCAGTGAGGGATGTGTATCCTAACAGAGTAAGAATTATCTCTACGACTGCGGAGAGCACACATGGCAGATAGCCCGTGCATATTGAAAAATGTCTTGTTGAATGGAGTCACCTGGCTCCAGGTCACATCCATTTTCTGAGTCATCAGAAGGGACCTATAAAAGGGTAGGTGGCTTAGTCTGTAAAGGTCTTCCCTGGCACACTTGAGGGCCTGAGTTCCACTCTCAGAACCTACATAGGAAGAGCTGTGTGTGGTGGTATACCCTTGCTATCCCTGCAATGGGGCAGAGGAGACAGGGGGAACCTTGGGGCTTACCAGCCAGCCAGCCCAGCTCACTTAGCAAGCTCCAGCTCCACCATCAGTGGGAGACCTTGTCTCAGAAACCATAACGGACTTCCCCAGTGGATCACACCTGAGGCTGTGGTCTGACCTCCACACTCACGTGTACACATGCAGCCCACCTTCCGCACCAGTAATGAAGTCATCAGAAGAAGTTGGTTTGGGATTGGGGTGAAGGCTGAGACTCCTGCAAAGGTCAAGTCTGAGAAAGAAAAGGTTTGACGTCACTCCAGGAAACCATGGTCCATTTAGATAAGGATACAGAGAGGATCATGGGAGAGGCAGTTCTGACCACCATGAGGCATTGGCTGTCAGTGCTGATGAGGCAGCTGACAAAGTAGATGTTTTTCCATGTCATCTCCCATGACAGCAGGAGCTTCCCCCTCAGCCGGGCAGAACACTGTGAAATGCTGTATAGAGAACGCTCTGTATTTAAGCCAGTGTGTTTTATTTGGGTACTGGGGATTTGAACTCAGGTCTTCATGCTTACGCAGCAAGCCCTCTTACCCTCTGAGCCATTCTCTCCACTCCATTACAGGTGATTATAAGGCTCCGAATGGGGAGCCCATGAGTGCATTTCTTCTGTGACTAATTCTTTCTCTGTCATCTTTATTTTTGTTCCTTTCTCCCATTTGTTAGACTTTCCTACACGCCTCTCAGTCTACATAAAACCTTCACACTTTGACACAGCTTTTAAAGACCAATCTGGTGCATAGATCATTTCTATCTATGACCCTGCATTTCTGGATAGATTCTTTCTGTGCCCACCCTCTGTCTCTGGACCCTACGAGGAGCATCTTGTGACAGTCATTTGTAGACCCAGTAGTCTCTGCTACAGGAGAAGTGAACAATAAACGCCTCCCGGTGACTGATGGAGCACGGGGCCTAAATTTTACTTCTGACTATCCATCATTTTATGTGCTTATGTGTGACAGGAAAGTGGAAGCATTCCTCTGCTAACAAGGGGAGGGGCATCTGTTTATACTTTGTTGTGTTGCTTCTCAGTCCAGAAAAGATCCAAGGAAGCTTAAAATGCAGCAAAACAACATGTACTAGAAATAAGAAGAAAGGCAAAGCGAGGGTGGGACATAAAACAGACCCAGAAGGGAGGACAACATCAAATGTTACCACAGAAGACAGCGCATCTTCTGCAGGCCAGCCAATGCGGCTCAATGTAGTGGTATTTTATTTGTATGTTAATAAATAAAGTTTCCTGGAGATCAGAGGTCCTAGCCAACTGTAAACAAAAGTCAGGCAGTGGTAGCACATGCCCTTAATTTGAACACATGGCAGGCAGAGTCACTGTGTGTTCAAGGACACAGCCAAGCATGGTGACACATGCCTTTAATCCCAGTACCAACCATAGAGAACTGGAGGTCTGTATAGACAGGCAGTGATGAGGAAGTGATGTGGCTGGGCTTAGAGTCAATGAAAAGGCAGAACAGAAAGGTAATAAAGGTGCAGGTTAGACAGGAAGAAGCTGGTTCAGTTTTCTTGGGAAGCTATGGTGGCGTGGTGAGCTAAGGTTAGTGGACGGCTATCACTATTTCTCTGATCTTTTTGGCTTTCACCCCTGTATTTGGCTCGGTGTTTCTTATTTAATGTGACAGTTCGGAAATTAATCTATAATTGGCACCCAATGTGGGGCTCCCTCACCTCTTCCCCCTCTGTCACTCTCTCTCCTCCTCTCCCTTCCCTTTTCCCTCCCTCCCTCCCTCCCTCCCTCTCTCTCCCTCCCTCCCTCCCTCCCTCCCTCCCTTCTTCCTTCCCTCTCTTTTGTGTGTACATGTTCATGTTTATGTGTCTATGTATATGCACATGTGTACATGTATGTATGTATGTAAGCTAGAGGTAAAAGTCAAGTGTCTCCCTCAGTTGTTCTCCACCTTGTTTTTTGAGGTAGGGTCACCCTCACAGTACCTAGAGCTCAATGATTAGTTAGGCTAGTTGGCAAACACACCCCAGGAACCCTCCCTTCTCTGCCTCCCTAGAGCTTAGATTACAGGCTTTTTAATGTGGATTCTGGGGATTTGAACTCCGGCCTTCATACTTACGTCACAAACACTTTATGACTGAGCTATCTCCCAAGCTTTTAGCTCTTAGTTTGCTTATCACAGTTTTGGAAAATGATGACTTTTAAGCCATCGGACATAAGTAATCAGAGATTCACTTCTCATACTGGTATGTAAAGGTCAGTGTTATTTCCTTGTCCTGTTCTCTGCCTCTGGATTGACCAGACAAGTGAAGGAGGCCAAGGAACAAATCACCCTAGAGTCTTGGGAAGATGGTTCTAGAACATCATTACAGATGGCAAGGTAGCCTTTACTGTGGTTTAAAACAGAACCATGGCTATTCAAAAGTCCTAAGAATTGAGAAGCATTAGAAAGGAAGGAACCAGCTCAGCAGAGAGGCCTCTGTCTTCTTCAGAACTGCCAAAGGGCAAAGAGAAGTCCTCTCTCACATATGTAATCTCTGTTGTTTGCCAAATCCTTCACTGATGGGCACCTGTACTGTTTAGAACTACATGTAGGTTACCATAAAACAGTGGTTCTCAACCTTCCCAATCCTGTGATCCTTTAATACCGTTCCTCATGTTGTGGGGACCCCCCAATCATAAAATTATTTTTGTTGCTACTTTATCACTGTCATTTTGCTACTGTTATGAATTGTAGAGTAAATACCTGATATGCGGGATATCTGTATGTGACCCCTGTGAAAGGGTCATTTGACCCCCAAAGGAGTTGTCACCCACAGGTTGAGAACCACTGCCATAAAGGAAACTCATTTGCATTATCTGAGGCTCAGCATGGTGATCTATTATAAAGATAATGCAGTATTTCAAAGCATGTGCAGGGGCTAGGGCAAGCATGAGGACCTGAGTTCAGATCCTGACTACTCATGTACTGAGGGACTGGCCTGATGCTAAGAAGGGGTCGAAGTAGGCCTAAAGCCCCAGACTTTCTCATCCTGAGAGCGGCAGGAGTTTGGCTGTTCTCTCTTGCTCAGGAGCTAACAGACCCCAGCAGAGAGGCTTCCCCGGGCACAGATGTGCCCCGGTGCAGTGCATGTAGTAACTGATAAGCTCATGCATCTTCAAGGCTATGAGGACTGGTTACTGTTTATCTGACTGTCAAGACATCCTGGGCTGGACTTCCTTTCTTTTCTACATGACCTTATAAGGTTCCTTCCCCTGACCCCCTGCTGCTCCTGAATATGCAAATGAAGCACCCTCATAGTTCTTGCCCCAACCAGTAACATACCACCACATGTATCCAACTGGCCATTCTTCCTGGGGTATAACTGTCTCCTCCCCCTCCTAATGAGCTGTCCTCTGACGCAGTCTCCTGGGTATTCTTTCCCATTGTACAAGCAAGTGCCAGAGGCAGAGGCATGTAACGCCAGCCCTGGTGAGACAGGGACAGGACACAGACCTGTGGTAGGTGAGGACTTCTTAGGTAAGTGTCTGATTATGAACATCAGCATGGATTTGGGACTCTATCAGCTGAACAATAACAATGTAATGAGAATGCAGCACACTAAACACAAAAGACTGACCTCCTCAGTGTTCCTTCTCTTCTAGGTGCACACCGCTTTCTTCTCCTCTAAGACAGGACAACCTAAAAGACAGGGGGCTGAGCTATCAGTCCTTCTAGAAGATCATGTGTTTGAGTCTATGTGACTGCAGGATCTAGAATCACCATGGAGACAGACCTCTGGGCGTGGATGTGATGAGTATTTCAGTCCATGGGCTGGGGTTTTGGACTAAATAAGGAGAAAGTGAGCTGAGTATCACCATTCATCTCTTTGCTAGGAAGCAGGGTGCAGTGTGACCAGTTGCTTCAGGCCCTGGCTGCCATGATGGACTATACCTGTAAACTCTGAGCCAAAATCAAGCCTTTCTTCCTTAAGTTTCCATTGTTTACTTTGCCACAGCAATGTGTAAAGTCAGTTACCTGGTAATATATGTGTATTTGTCTATTGGATCTATATGTTCATGTGGTATTTGTGATAGGTGTGCATCTATGCATGCTTGAATGTGTGTCCCCAGGGGCATGGACAACAGCAATGTTTGTGGAAAGTCGAACTTAAGGCTATATTTCTGCTTTATAGTAAAGCAGTTTGAACAGTATCTGGGTTCAATGAGATAATGTACCTTAGTATATGTGTTGTCCTTACTACAGGCTAGGAATACTAGGGATACTGCAAGCAATGTCTTAACAAGCATGAGATATAGGTAGGTATCTTTATAGAAGAAGAAGTTAAAAGAGAATCTTTCCTTTTCTCTGAAATAATATGGATAGGAGGTAGAGGTTGTGGAGCTGGGATTCAAGTTTAATTCTTGCTTTTGAATTGAACTTTCAGTGGAGATTTTGTTTTTGAAATATGGTCTCATATAGCCTGGGCTGGCCTTGAACTTGTAGTGGATGCTGGCTTGGAATCTCTCATCTTTCTTCCTCCACCTCTAAAGTGGTGGGATTACAGTTTCCTTCCAGAAATACTGGGGATCAAATTCAGGGCTTCATGCATGCTAGGCAAATGTTCTATCAGAGGAGCCCTTATTTGGAAAACTTCTTAGGTGACAAAGCTTATGAAGGACATGTAGATGGCAAGGCATATGGACAGGAAGTCTTCAACATTAGCAATGGTGTCACTCAACAAAATTAGTGGGCATCCCCTTCTGCTCTGCCATTTGCCTTGGTCTCAGGCTGATTGTGTTGATGCTAAGGAATGAGCCGTCATCAAAGCTTGCTGACAGTTTTAGCCTGAGTAATGACCACGGTGGTGATACTGTCACTGGGGATGTTGCCTGACGTTTATTATCCACACTTTGCACATGAGACACTAATCAGAAGATTATTGACTATCCTGGATGACAGCGAGGTAGGTGCACCTAGAGATATTTTACAGAAGAAACCCAGACTAAGGCATGCTGAGCGGCCCAATACCATAGTGATAACATAGACCAGAGTGAGATTTCATTAGAATTCATGTGTGCTGGCCTCTTGCTGTTCCAAACACTGCTGCTTCCTGGACGATGGGTCCCAGCTCAGACTACTTTTGCATACACTTTCCCTACCTCAGCCAGATTCTTCCTTTCTACCTTGGCTGACATCATGCATGTTCTTTAATTCAGAAAGCAGCAGAGACATCAGTTTTACTTGTGTGTGCCCTCTGAGAGGCAAAGTCTCAAAATTTAATAAGTGTCTCTCAGAGTCAGTCAAGGAAGTAATTAACACTGGGGCACAGAGGGCACCCTTCGCCTCCAACGTCTGGCACCAGGAACGTCGACTGTTCATCATTAGGACATGATTAAGTAGTTTATTATGTGAAGGCAGGGCTGGTGGAGTGGAGGGGCTTGTGTTCATCAGAAGCTGGTTGTGTCTTAGTTTTTTCCTCACAAGACTTGGAAGGCTGGAGAAGGTCACTGGTCCTTCTGGGGCCAGATGTGGAAGTGGTAAGCATTAGAAGAAAGGTGGGATTTATTGAGGATAGTGACATGTTCATCTCTATTTTTACCCATGTGGAGTATGCAGACCAGAAAGACTAAATTATTTATCTAAAGTTATGCATGGAACAAGAAAGAGAGTGTGATTTTGCTTTAGTTTCATCTCAAACTTGAGCATTTAAACTGATCTGAGAAGCTCAGCTAAGGTGTAGTTGAGAAACAATTTCCTGAGTTGATATATTCCATTCTAAGGGAAGCTCCTTAAGAAGCAGGAAGTAAACAACTCACATAGCTCCAGAACTCCCTGAAACTTACAACTGGCTGCTGAGGAGAGGCTTAGACCAGCTGAGATGCCTGTAGGAGTCACTCTTCACCTGCTGAGTTGCCTGTCAGTGATGCAGTAAGCTCCAGGGTTGCCACTTTTAAGAGTCATTACCAATGGTGGTGTGGGACTGTGGTGATGTAGCTGCCTTTGAGTCACCTATGCCCTTGTCAATAACCCTAATAACCTTGTTTTCCACCAAGGTGCACTCTGGGCGATACCCTTACTTCCGTCTGCCATCAGTTTCTTATCTGGTGACTATTCTGAGGCCTCAATACTGTCTCATCCTTGTCTTTTTTCTTCATAGTCACTGTTTCCTTCTTGACTACTTTCTCCTGCTCGAATGGCAGGGCCATGAAGGCAAGGGCATTTGTCCTTTTTTTCGCTGCTGTACCCCCATAATTAGAGTAGTGAGGTCACATGGTAAATAACTTTGGTAAGTGGGTTTCTCCTCCCTTCCCTCCCTTCCTTGAACTGCTTTTGGTCTTTGGACCATGAGGCATTAAAGTAAGTGAGCTTTTGTCTAACAAGGAGAGTATACCTACAAGATTCTAAAGAGCAAATACAAATAGCTAGGCACAGGTGTAAGGCCATCTGGTACTGTAAAATAACTTTCTTTTCTCCATCGTTACAGAGGTCTGGGAAGTCAGGGGCCCCGAATGAACAACTTTCTAAAAAAATCCTGTGTCTTTTTAGCCTTCTTATTCATCCTCTGGATTCTCACACATTTTCTTTGCTTGTGTTTAATATTGTATCTGCACTCTAAGCTCACAATGACACTGAACTTCTTTGGCTCAGTGCAGTATCGGGTCGCACATTGATTGTACAGACAAGAAGAAGGATGCTCGCAGCTAGAGAGCTGGCCTAGCAGGTAAGAGTGTGTACTTCTCTGCCAGGGGATCTGAGTTCGGTTCCCAGTACCCACATCAGGTGGCTGTAACCAGCCACAACTCCAATTCCAGGGGGATCTGATGCCATCTTTTTACAGGCTTTCTGATCAGAGAAATGGGACACCAGGGCTCTTTTGCAGGAAGCAGTTTATTTCATTCTAGAACATCTCTGTGGGTTTTTCCTTAAAGACAGAGATAAATATCGAAGAACAGACTTTTTTTTTTACTATATTTTGGTTTCTTTTTCCCTTATACAGAGGACTTACATTCTAACTGGACACTGTAAACAGCTGGGCAGTGGGGCTACAAAAGCTGAAATGGGATGGTGAGGACAGAGAAGGGGGCTTGCAACAGAGACTTGGTGAAGTTGTATATATGCTGAAGAACACTGGCTCGCCTGCCTGGCTGTTTTCTCTTTTTCTTCTATTCGATTCTTGCAGAGAATGGGGCAGGGAGACCTATCCACACTCAGGCCTCCAAGGGCACCAGCACACATGTGGTACACACACACACACACACACACACACACACACACACTGTTCTGAAACAAAGGCGGGTATATTAAATTGCCTTAAGCTTAGGAATGGTTATTTTTGCCAAGAACGTATTTCCCACCTGTCTTCCATTCCCATGGACCAAACACTGAAACTCTGGTGGATTAGCAGTACTGTCGAGGGCTTATCATCCCCCACCTGCACAATCTTACATTTTCATTTAGAGTCAAATCATGGAAAGGATAACACTGTCAGAGGTAGCAAGAAGGAAGTAAACAAACGTCTTATTAAACAGCCTCCACAGAGCTCCAGGTGCAGGCTGACTTCCCTGCTGGGAGATGGAAGCAGAGTCACTGGTGTTTCCCACAAGGCCCTGAGACCCACACTGTCCCTTTATCTCTTTGTGCTCCTGAGCATCCCATGATGTCAGCAGTAGCCATCACGTGCTTCTGGGGACCCTGTCGGGGAGCAATACAACCAAGGCTGTTGCAGTCAGGGTGGCCCAAATCCCTGAGAAGAGAGTCACAGAGTAAGTGGGGTCTCCAGGAGATGCTGGGTATCAGCCCTGGCTGACTAGGTTCTGATAGGAATAGTTGGGGAGAACGGAGGTGCAAGTTTTGGGTGTTCCTAATTAGTATTAGTTCCTTTTTGCTGCTCTGATTAAATACATGACCAGAGCAATTTAAGGGAGGAAGGGTATTGGGGCTCACAGTTGTAAGGAACACAGTCCGTTGCGGTAGGGGAGGCATGGTGCAGGAAGAGGCGGCTGCTGGTCGCATCGAATCTGCAGCCAAGAAGCAGAGTGAGAACAGGAAGCAGAGCCATTCCATAAAACCCCAAGGCCCACCCCCAATGACTCATTTCCTCCAGCCAAGCTCCACCTCCTAAAGTTTTCACAACCTTTCCCAACAGCACCACCAGCTGGAGGCCAGGTGTTCACATATATGGACTTATTCAACAACACCCAAATGCCATGTAGGCTCTCAATCCTGTGCACCATCCAGAATATTCTTTTCTGTTAACTCATTGGTTTCTTTTGCTCCTACTCCAGTTCAAAACCCTCTTCATCCCACACTGCAGATGTCATTCCTTTGTAGTCTGCTTATGTACCCTTTAAAAATACTTTAAATTATTATTTCTTGTTGAGGCAGGGTTTCACTCTATAGCCCTAGCTGGCCTAGAGCTCTGTGTAGACCAGACTGACCTCAAGTTCATAAAAATCCACTTGTCTCTGCCTTCTGAGTACTACAATTAAAGATGTGTGCTACCATGATTGACTTTAAATTTTTTATTAAAGTTTTTTAAAACATTTATTTGTGTGTGTGTGTGTGTGTGTGTGTGTGTGCATTAGTATGCCTGATTGTACTTATATGCAGGTGCTGTTACTAGTGAGGTCAGAAGACAAATTGGTGGTGCAGGTCCTCCTTTCCACCATGTGGGTTCCAGGAATTGAACTCAGGTCGTCAGACTTGGTGGCAAGTTCCTTTACCTGCTAAGCCATCTTTCCAGCCTATGTATTCTTCTTGTCAGCCATGACAGTGATGTTGGGGATGTGCAAACACGTGAGTCTATCTTCTTTCACAGAAATGAGAATAAAGAACTGGATAGATGGAAAAGCTCATTAAAAAACCACACAGCTGGACAGTGTGAACATGGGGACAGTCACACAGGCTTTCCTCTTCCCTCCCAGCAAGCCCTCCTTCATTAAGCTGCTCTGAACAACACTGAAAGTGTGGAACTGTCTTTTTACAGACCAGGAATATCCAGCGTACACAGCTGTGTGTGGTGGTACATCGCTATAATGTTACATTACCTCGGTCTTCATAGTGTTGAAGCATTTTCTGTTTGAGTCTGTATATTTCTTTTCACCAGTCTCTATTGACCCTGGAACAACTGCTCAGGTTACATATGCTAATTCAATTACTGAGTACTTCTTGTTTATGAGGAAGGTGTGGATGGTAAAGACAGTGGAATAGCCTGAAAAATGGCATTTACCCTCAGGACTGATGACAACCTTGGTTCAACCCCTGGGATCCACAGGATGGAAAGAGAGAACCAGCTCTCACAAGTGGTCCTCTGATCCCCACTTTCAAGTTGTGACATTCTCATGCCCTTACACCTACCCCCATAAATAAATGAAAGTCCTAAAAAATACAGCATTGTGTATGTTTATGGCATATAGTGTGCATTGCTATGTGAGCATGCTAAAGAGTAATGAAATCAAAGCTGATTAGAGTATCTATTGCCTCACTCATATTTTTGTGGTGGGACATTTGAAATTTGTTTTCTTAAAAGTTTTGAAGTATGCAGTGGCTAGTACAGTCTTTTGAGTCCATTTATTTTTTATCTAATTTATTATGTCTAATGTTGAAACTTTCTATTAATATTTTAGCTCAGTACTGTATTCTTTTAAACAATTTAAATTACATTATTTATCTGGAATAGGACATTTTTGAGAGTTGGCTCTCTCCTTCCACCACATGGTTCCTAGGAATTGAACTCAGGCCATTAGGGTTGGTGGCAAGTACCTTTACCTGCTGAGCCATCTTGCTGGCCTCTATATTCTTTATTGATAGGGTTTTTTGTTTATTGTAGATTCTGATAGTTCCTATTTCTTTGTCAAGTTTTTTCAGTCTGTTGACAAATTCTGCTTAATTTTAAAGTAGATGTATTTCTGTTAGTTTAGATGCATGCATGTGTCTATGTCAGTGGATGCCACTTATGTGCAGGTGCTTGCAGAGGTCAGAAGGGGCATTGGATCCCCTAGAGCTGGAATTACAGGTAGTTGTGAACTACCTGGCATGGGTGCAGGAATTGAACTTGGGTCCTTTAGGATAACAGCAAGCACTCTTACCCTCTGAGCCATCTCTCCAGTCCCTCATTCAATTTTTAAAAAAATCTTTCTAATTTTCATGGAGTTGCATGAAGCTTCTCAAGGCTTTAGGAAGTTTACTTAGAATTTTCAGTTAATCATTCTGTAGACTGCATCTCTTTTGGTCCATTTCTGGAGCATGCTTAGTTTCTTTTGGTGGTTTTATATTTCTCCGGTTCTTATAGTCCTGTGTTCTTAGATTGACATGCACGTTTGATGAAATGGACACTCACTTCTGTCTTTGCAGCGGCCCTTTAGTGAAGGCTGGCCTTTGATATGCAGTCTAACCTGGAATTCTGAATGGGCCACCTAGTTGCAACCCTAGACAAGCAGGTCTTGGGGTCATGATCTGCAGTTGAGCTAGGTCACCTGTGCTCTGAGCTACAGAGCGGCCGCTAGCTGTGCTCCGACTTGCACTGTGATCTGGCTGGCCTCTGCCTTTCGGTGGAGTGGCTCCTGGGCTCTGTGACTGTGTTTGACCAGGCGATGCTGTGGGTTATCTTCTGGCTGGACTGGACTGTTGTTAAGGATGTAAAGATGGGCAAAGCTGTGTGCTGGGCTCCAGGGCTGGGTGCCATCTCTGAGATTGCTGCTTGGCCACAGTAAGTGGATATACTCAGAGGCTGCGTTTCACAGATATGCTAAATATATGAAGCTTTGCCTCCTAGCCTGACAGAGCACTGAGACTTGGTGGAATTACTGCTCAGCAGCTGGGTTGGTTGGGGCCAGATGCTCTTTGCATGGGTAATTACTAGCACGCCATCATCTCCTGGCCTGGGGAAGGCCAAAGCAACATTTACCCATTTTTAAAATCAGGTTAATTTAAACCAAAATATTATCTATTCTCCACAGAACAGAACATTTGTTCTTTTATTACATATAAATTAAAGTCAGCGTTGTGATAGAAAATTCACTGGTGTGTCAGGCTGTCTTGGGCAGACAACTGACATTTGAATATTTCTCCTTACTGGGGCAGTGGAAAACAATAACAACAAACAATAATAATAAAAACCAAGAGGGTTTGGCTGCTTGAGCAAATGTATCTGAGGCAGGGCAGTTATGCAGTATATTAAGCAAATCGAAGTTCTCAGTACTTTTTAGTTATTATTAAACCAATAGAAATTTTAACATGCTTACCAGTCCAACAAGGGCCTTTCTTCTCTTTCTCTTTGGAGAGTAAGTATTGACCCCCGGCTGCATGCAGCAAACTTCCAGATTAGCAGCAATTTGATTACTTAAAAACAGAGTTGGAGAGGCTGAAGAGAAGGCTCCGCAGGTAAGAGTGTGAGCTACTCCTCTAGAGGACCCTTTGGGTCCCAGCACCCATGTTACATAGCTTACAGCTGCTCATAACTCCAGCTCCCAGTGGTGGGTGTCGCATGCCTGATTCAGGCCTTCACTAGCATTGCACACATGCACATACCCACACTTAGATACACAATTAAAAATAAGACGGGCCTTTAAAAAATTGAGTAGGAGAAACAGGTGTTATCCATTGCAAAAGCGTGCTCTTATACATACACTCTCCCAGTTTCCATATAAATAAAACTCTGACATCTCACACTTCAGGACACACGCAGCTCCTCATAACACATAACAGTGTATCCTCAGCACATCATCTTCTCCTGTCTATAAGCAGAGGTATCTAGACACAGTTACATAGATAGACACTTCTTTACATACAGCTACCATATTTAAACATGTTTACTTATACATTTAATCACATTTTCCTCTTTTAAATTATTTTTTAAAAAAAAAACACAAAAACGACAGTTAGCAAAAGGAGTGGGTCTGGGAAGAGTTGGGGTGTGTGTGAATATGATCAAAACTGGTATGAAACCTGAAAACTCCCAAAGAACTAGTTAACGTCCCCAATCTCAGCAATAAGGAAACAAATAACCAGATTGAAGATCTGACAACCATTCTAATCATCTACCTTGCTGAAGACACACAGAAGTCAAATAAGCAAAGGAAACATGTTCTATGTGGGCCTTTGGGGAAATGCAAATTAAAAAAACAGTGAGCTACTGTTGCTTAGTTAATAGAATGGCCTGAATCAACATTGACAACTCAAGTGCCGACAACACACCCAACAAGAACCCTCAGTTATTGTGGGAATGAAATATGGTGTAGTTGCTTTGAAAGCCATTTCTTACAAAACAAAACATATTCTTGCTATAGGACCAGTAATCTTAGTCCCTTGTGTTTATAGGACTGAGTTAAGGACTCAGGCCTTTCTCAGAACACTGCACACAGATATCTATAGTAGATTTATCCTTAAATGCAAAAGCATGGAGGCATCTAAGTTGCTTTCTGAAAGTTAAAGTATAAATGGCCCAGAACATAGATAATGGAATACAACCCAACAGTAAAAAGAGTTACAAGCCATGCACAGCAAGGGAAGCTCAGGGCCTGCTACTGAATGAAAGAAGCCAACATGGAGAGACAACCATACAGAATAATTCCAACCATATGACATTTGGGAAAAGACAGAGCTGCAGAGACAGTGAGAAGATCAGTGCTTGTTGGGAGGTTGGAGCAAGAAGGGGAGAATAAAAGGGGAAACACAGAAGAGCGAGGCAACAGGACTATTTATTCAGTGTGCTTCTGAAAGAGTAGGTAGTTGTTATCTTTGCCCAAACCTATAGGAGGCACAGCACTGAGTGAACCCCAATGTAAACAGTAGAGTTCATCACCTGTGACAAATGTGGCATTATGACAGCCACAAGGAATAATAAGGGAAATTTATATCTTCTGATAGATTTTCTGTAAGTCTTCTTGGAAAATTATGTTCTATTTAAAAGGAAAGATAAACAGAAAAAAAACTATTTTTTTTTCCTTTGAGGCAAGGTCTCATGTAGCTCAGGATACAAATAGCCTCAAATTTGCTATGTAGCTGAAGATGACCTTGAACTTCTGATTCTCTTGCCTTTGCCTTCCAAATGCTGGGGCTATTGGCTTGCACTACCATGTCTAGTTTATGCAGTGGTGGGGCTGGAAGCCAGGTCATTGTGTGATCTAGGCAAACACTCTACCAAATGAGGCATATTGCCATCCTCCTGGTCACATGGTTTATGTAACACAGCATTATGAAAATGCACACTCACTTCTCTATGCTAATGCTGTTTTGAGGTTTTCAAGATCTGTGACCTCTGTAGTTCTCTATGCACATATCACAACCTGCCTTACACCTACCACATGTATCAGTTAGTACACAGACAGATGCTGCCCTGCCTCCTCCGCCACTATAGAGGGTGCAGTAGGTACCTGGGCTATAAAAATATCCCAGCTTGGAAGCTGCTGTGCTGAAGCTTGTGAATGAGCTCTATGTCGCTAACTTTCTATTTCACAAACACTAATCTCACTTGATCCCTGCTAATCTAGGGGATACTCATATCAAGTAAGGAAACAACAGTGTAACTAAATCAGTCTCTTCTGTTTTCATGCACGGGGTTAATCACCCTCCTAGGCAAACAGAGTCAGTGGAGGCATTTAGAAGAACCCAGAATGGAAAATTCAGGCATAGTACATGGACTTCTTTATTCTTTGTGTTATGCATCAAGAAACAAAATGCTAGACAAGTTGTGCGTGTGTGCAAGTGTGTGTGTGTGTGTTTGTGTGTGCGTGTTCATGTGGTGCATGTGCATTTGGAGACTGAAGGACAAGCTTGAATATTGTCTCTTAGGTGCCAATCACTTTGCTTTTGGAGGTAGGCTCTCACAGAACCTGGAGCTCACTGCTCTAGTTGAGACTTGCTGCCCAGCAAACTCCAGTCATCAACCCGTGCCTGCCTCCCCAGCAGTGGGGTTACAAGCACATCACCACACTTGGACTTTTTTTACATGGGTTTTGGAGATTGAATGCCTTCTGTTTACAACATAAGCATCTTTACTGAGCTCCCCACCCCCTGCCACCCTCCCCCACCTTCCCACCTAGAGAACTTATGTTTAGTGTTATAATCCATTACTCTCTCAAATGCTGTCTCAAACCCAGTTTCTAGTCTCTCCTTTGGGCAATTGGATGTTTTGATTGATAGGCCCTGTCTTAGTTACTTGTCTATTGCTGTGATGAGACACCATAACCAAGGTAAACGGCAGAGGAAAGAGTTTATTGGGCGCTTACGGTTTCAGAGGGTGAATTAATGATCACTAGTAATCATTAATTCCTGCATGTCAGGAGGCAGACATGTTGCTGGGGCAGGGGTGAGAGGTTACATCTTGAGATACAGCCACAAGGCAGAGAGTGCTAACTAGGAATGGATTGAACATTTGCAACCTCAAAACATATCCACAGTGACACACCTCCTCCAACAAGGCCCCACCTCTTATTCCTTCCCAAACAGTTCCACCAACTGGGGACCAAGTATTCAAACACGAACCTATGACAGCCATTTTCATTCAAACCACCGTAGGCCTCTCATTCTGTTTTTCATGTATGCTAATTTCACATTCTTATTTTTATCTCAATTTTCTGTGTTCCTCACTATTTCAATTACCTTATTTTTAATGATATATCATCTGAGTTTTAAACCAAACTTTTTGATTCTTTTCCAAGCAACCACTTTGGCTTCTAGAAAGTAATTATGGAAGTACATAGCGATTTTAATGCATTCTTTCATACTTACTGTTCTTTTACACGGTTATAGTATTTAAAAAGATTTGCTTATTTTTGTTTTATGTGTTTGAATGCAGTGCCTACACAG
Source organism: Peromyscus eremicus (assembly GCF_949786415.1). Lineage (NCBI taxonomy): Eukaryota > Metazoa > Chordata > Mammalia > Rodentia > Cricetidae > Peromyscus > Peromyscus eremicus. The sequence continues at coordinate 175,529 of NW_026734688.1, read as the reverse complement.
GCTGGAGGGGGGCATTGATCGGGTTTCGTGGAACTGGAACTATAAAGAATTGTGAGCCCCCATGTTGGTGCTTTAAACTACACCTCTACAAGGTCCACAAGCGCTCTTAACCACCGAACTAACTCTCCAGCCTGGTTATAGTTCTTTATTTCTCTAGCTGTTGTATTGATTGGATCTATAATCTTTCCAGAATTCCAACTCCTTAGAGTGAGCTAGAGAGATGACTCAGTGGTTAAGAGCTCTGCTTGCTCTTGCTGAGGACCTGGGTTCCCAGCACACATGTGGCAGCTCACAATGGCCTGTAACTGCATTTGCAGATGCTCCAGTGCTTCCGTTAGTCTCCATGGGCACTGCATACACTCACTGCACATGCACTGCAGACATAGACTTGCACATACCCAACATGCACTGCACACATAGACATCGCACATAACTAACACGCACTGCCCACATGGATACTGCATATACCAAACATGCAGTGCACATATAGAAATTGCACATACCTAACACGCACTGCACTGCACACACAGGCATTGAAGACACTGCAATGCACCAGACATGTAGACCCACACATGAATATAGTAAATCCGAAAGTCCTTAGATACGTATGTTCACAGTCATGCTTGCCCTGTGCTCCACAAAATGTTTTGCTTTCTTGTCTGCTTTGTGATGGTTGAGAATATCGAGCTTTACTTCGACTCCTGGGAATCATGAAGACCTAAACCAAAGATGATTTCCTCCACAGAAGCTCATGTTGGCTCATGTTGTTCTTACATTTTATTTGCATTACATTGGACTTCATTGATGGTCTCTGGGTTTATCATGAGAATTTTATACTTAATTTCCCCCTTTTATTTGGCATCCCCAAACACTGCCTATAGATTTTATTGTCACTGAGACATTTGTCCTATGGGAAACCTCCCCACAAGCATTTTTTTGTGTATGTGTTGCATATGCATATATACATGATTCTACATACATGTAGGCACATGTGTATGCACGCATGCAGAGGCCCAAGGTTGATGGAATCATCATCAATTACTCTTTCACCTTATTCATTGAGGCAGGCTGATTCAATCAATCCCAGAGCTCGTTGATGCAGCTAATCTCAACAGCCAGCTTTCCCTGTACCTTGGAGGCTGGAATTACAGGCAACCAGCTGCTCCCACCTGCTGCTTACATGGGTTTCTGGGGATCTGAACTCCAGTTTTTGCATTTTCTCAGCAAGTGCTTTATCCATTGAAACATTTCAGCAGTCCTGGAAAAGAAACTTTACAATTTTTCTGCTTTCTTCCATATCCACTTTCAACTCTGGTAGAAGGCTGAGTGAATTCCATTTCTGCTTGGAGATCCATCAGAGCATAAAGTAATATCTTCCTGGGCATGTGGTTGTTTTAGTACAGTAGATATGTGGTTTGAGACTCTGCCAAACACAGACTTACAAGTTCTGGTTATAATTGATAATTTGATCAAATCTCCTGATATTGAAAATCCCCCAGGAGGATCTATGCTTATGGAAATACTTTGATAAATATTTCAGAGGATTGGACCCAAGCAGCTTAGAGACTGCTGTAGGAAGCAGGCCAGTGCACTTAGGAAAATGTAGCCAACAAAGATAGAGACATCTGCTGAAGACTGAAGCTTGGCTTATGTTTGCATGTGTGAAGAGGAAGCGGCCAGCTTGTCCTGAAGTTTGTCTTGCACTTATATGGTCAAGGCCTAGTGTTATTGTGTATGTGTACATTTGTGTGTATGTACACATGTGTATATGCACATGTGTGTGCAGGTAAACCTGTGCATATGTGTGCACTTGTAGGTCAGAGGTTGATGTCGGGTGTATTCAATTGCTTGCTACATTAATTTTTTCTTTCATTTTTATTTTATGTGTATGGGTGCTTTGCCTGCATGTATGTCTATGTATCATGTGCATTCAATGCCAGGAAAGGGCATCAGATAATCTGGGACTGGAGTTGCAGATGGTTGTGAGCTACCATGGGAGTGCTGGAAATTGAACCTGGGTTCTCTGGAAAAGCAGCCAGTGCTCTGCAACCCTCTCCACCTTATTTATTTATTTGTTTTTAAAGACAGGTACTTCACTGGCCTGGGACTAGTTAGTTCAGCCAGACTGGCTGGCCACTAAGCCCAAAAGGCCCTTCTGTCTTCATCTACCTCAGCACTGGGGGTACAGATGGCCACCGCCACACTGGCTTTTTATCTGGAAGTTGAGATTCCTAATTCGTGTCCTCATGCAAGTATGGCAAGCATTTTACTGACTAAGCCATCTCCTGAGACCCCTAGTGTTATTAAAAAAAAAACTGATTAAGAAATCTTTAAATTTGGTGCCCAACTCCAATTATACATCTACAACACAACCCCTGATCATGAGGCTCAGGCCACATTGCAGAAGACAGGACAGAAAGACTGTAAAGATTTCCAGAGGACCAGGAAATCTATTGGTTGTATTAAGTATTAAGGCAACTCCACGTAGTTAAAAGGGAGGTTTATTTTGTGGGGTAACTTACAAGTAAAGGGATAGGTTACAGGGTCTGGGAAAGGCGTAGTGCAGTCCAGCTGTGTTTTTCTGGAAAACTGTTCAATCTACCTCCAGCGTCCAGGATCCAGGAACCAAGACAGCCGGCACATCCAGATCTTGAGTCTTAATGGCTCCTGTCTTGGTCCCGCCTTGTAGGTGTGACAGTTACCGAAGCCTCAATGGGAGTAGTACTTCCAGGTCAAAGCTGGAACAGCTACCCACTACAGAAATCTGCTCTGAGATTGTTTCTCCAAGAAGTGACAGTGAAGCTTTACCCATGATACCTCGACAGCATGGCTGCCTAAACAAAACCTGAAGAAATACAATACCAACAGACATGCTAACATGGAAGGGGGAAATACCCTGGGCTCAATCCATAGACAAAGAACTATAGGCAATTAAGGAATGATAAGGATGGGAGAGATATTCTTCCCCAGGGATGAGCCCTCTAATTGATTATCCAGTACCAAGTGAACAGCCTTGAAATATTATATGTGTACAAGTAAAATGAAACAGATTGAGAAGGATATATATATATATATATATATATGTGTGTGTGTGTGTGTGCGTGTGTATGTATTTATATGTATATATGTATATATATATGTATGTACATATAATAAAAACATATAATTATATTATATATGTTTTATTTGTGTATGTGTGTGTGTGTGTAACCATAACAAAGAAAAAGAGGTCATGAATTTGAAGAGTGGTACATGGGGGCATGAGAAGAGGAAAGTGGAAAATGATATAATTATATTTTAATTAAAAATTAAAATTAAAAAGAAATGAGCTTAATTTTATTATTTTGAACCCCCTAATGAGGGCTTCTCTGGTCCTCCACAAGAACTCACCTTTCCTCAAACTTTGTCTAACTGTGTTTTTTTTCTTTCTTCTATTCCTAGACTTGTCAGTCAGCTCTCTGAGTTTAAGAACTATGGGGCACACATAGGGCTGAGAGGATGGCTCAGCAAGTCCAGCATGTGCTGCACAAGTGTGAGGATCAGAGTGTAGGTCCTCAGTACTCACACAAATGCCTGGTAGGGGTGGTGGCCATGCTGTGATCCCAGTGCACAGAAGGTAGATAGACAGAGCATCCCTTGACCAATCTGGTCAGCTAGACCAGCCAAATTGGTGAGATCTGGGTTCAAGTGAGAAGTACTGCCTCAATATATAAGGTGGAGAGTCATCAAAGTAGACAACCAAAGTTACCTCTGTCCTACACACACACACACACACACACACACACACACACGCGTGCGTGCACACACACACATGTGTGCATGCCTACACACTCATGTGCATCCTGTCATGTGGAAAAAATGATATGTCACACACTTTTTTCAACATTGTCATAGAACTTGGCATGATGTCCAACAAATAGTGCACACTCAAATCTTGTTTGTGGATGAATTAATTCTGTTACATTATAACCATTTATATAGATCTACATTGTACATTCCTAGACTGGGTCATATTCTTCTTTGTATTCTTTCAATATTAAGTACAGTCTTCAATGGGATAGGGGTTGAAAATATACTTGGGGAATAAGTGAATAATAAATAAATATGTTTTTGGATGTTGTATAATGGCCTTAAAAAGGATTTATTGTATTTTAAAGCATGTGTATGTCTTTCTGTGCATGTGTTGGTGCCCACAGAGGCCAGAAGAGGGCACCAGATTACCTGGGTATGGAGTTAGAGGTGGCTGTGAACCACACAGTGTGGGTGCTGGGAAATGAACTCTGGTTCCTTGCAAGAGCAGTAAGTGCTCTTAACCAATGAGCTGTCTCCCCAGCTCCTTACAGATTGCATAATGATTGTTAAGTCCTGTTGTATTAAAGGTAGTAATGGCTGAATAAGCAAAAACACATCTCATATTTTCACAAGTATACATGACCATCTAAAGTTCCCAGTGAAGACTCATTTTGAAGTGAGACTTTCATGTGGGACTCTTCTGTTTTGTACCAGGAATAATTATTTACTAAAATATAAGCCTAAATAGAATTTCTGATTCTAAATTTCCTGTTTGGCATGGGATGTTAAAACTCTGACTTCCAACATGACAATGCTTAAAGAAAATGCTGATAGAAATGTAATTAGAATTCATTCAAGTCTGAAAAGTGAACTGTGAGCCAATGGAATGACCTTACTAGAAGAAACAAGAGTGACTCCCCATCTCCTTCCCTTCCCTTGCCTCACCTTGCTTTGCCTCTCCCCTCTTCTTCTCTACTCTCTCCCTCTCTCCCCCCTTCTCCTCCTCCCCATTTTCCTCTCCTCTTCTGTGTTTTTTTTTTGAGTAAGAAGGGCTCCCATAGGCTCATATATTTGAATGCTTACAGAGTGGCATTAAGAAGTTTAGCCTTGTTGGGCTAGGGGTGGCCTTGTTGGAGGAAATGTGTCAGTGGGGGTAGGCTTTGGAGTTTCAAATGCTCAAGCCAGGCCCAGTGTCTCTCCTCTGCTGCCTGCAGATCCAGATGTAGAACTCTCAGCTCCTTCTCCAGCACCATGTCTGCTTGCATGCTGCCCTGTTTCCCACCATGATGACAGTGGGCTAAACCCCTGAACTGTAAGCCAGCCCCAATGAAATGTTTTCTTTTCTGACAGTTGCTGTGGTCATGCCTTCTCTTCACAGCAATGGAACAGTGACTAAAACACCTCCTTTCCCTCTCTCCCTCTTTCACTGTCTCTCTCCTTTCTCCCTGTTCTTTCTCTCTTCTTTCTCTTTCCCTCTCCTTCATTTCTCCTTTTTCTCTTTCTCCCTCTTTCTTGCAGTGAGTAAAGACTCAGACAGAAAGCGGCTGTCGTGAAGACTCTCCACCACCAGAATCCAGCCATCTCGGGCATTCTGCTTTAAATTCCAGTCTCCAGATCGAGGAGAGAACAGGCCTTGTGCTTCGGCTACCTGCCCTAAAGAATATCATTATGGCAGACTGAACTGATGGGGAATTCTTTCTTCAGACAATGTAAGATGTCATAGGAACAAAGCCCTCATTTTTAGATTTCTGAAGAACTGGAGGGGTTCCAGATTTGGGGAGGAGGAGATGTAGAAGACTCAAATTGAAATGTAAAAGAAGGTAACTATGTGATTTATACAAGGCAGACATGTATAAAAAAAGGGTTATTAGAACCAAGGTTATAGCTATTCATTTATGCACACAGGAGTGATCTCATTATTCCTTCCGGTGTGGGGCATGGAGTCCACCAGGACCGCAAGCTATGTGCTATGAGCCCCTAAGACATTTCCTCAGCAATTGCTGCAATTATGGAAGCTCTGCTTTTCTTGCTTTGGGAAATTAACTTATTTTCCAGGACATGTATATGGCACATATTAATCTCCTTGTCTATTTTGAGTAGAGAGAGGTGCACAGAAGGAAGCAATACTATGATTATTTTTTAATCACTTCATTGTATTTTTCTATCCTTTGTTCGGGGTCAGGTGTTGAAGACTTGACACTAATTGATAGATTTTTAAGTTTTTTTTTTTAATTTGTGTATGTATTGTGTATACATGTGTGTATGTAAGTTCACATGCCCATTTATGTGTATGTGGAAGAGGACCCACTTATCTCCTTGTTCTCTTGATTCAGGGTTGGTTTTCCATTGACCCTGGAGCCAGGCTGGCAGCGAGCAAGTCCCAGTGGTCGCCTTGTCCTCCTTTGCTCTGTGGTCACAGGTGCATGTGGCCACACCTGGCTTATGTGGGCACTGGTCCTTATGCTGTGCAGTGAGTGCTCTCCCCCCTTCCCCCCCAAGCCAGCTCTGCAGCCTTAGGTCTATTTAATTTATTTTGAGCATGTGCATCACCGTATCTCATCTTCATTCCTGCTCTTCAGCGTGGATAAGAACATTCACCCCTACCTTGGACAACTGGATGAATTTCATGTGGGGTTATCTCTGGAAACAATGAATTGCTTTCTTCTTTGGACAGAAGTTGAACACGCTTCCTGACAAATGAAGCCCACCAACTCTCACCTATCTGAAATTGAAAAGAAAAGATATCAGATTACCCCCAAACTCCTCTTAAGAAGGATGATAGAGATGGGCCTTCTGTGAGTGTGAAACTTAATGATCTCACCTAGCAGCTTTGCTGTGTTCCATCAAACATTCCACAGAACAAGTTTGCTCTGCCGCTACAGATTTTTGGCTTATTGTAGTTCACAAAGACACAGACTGAGATCACAGACTATTCTTTGTCCTGTATTATTGCTCAATTTCAGACTGGAAGAAAACATGGCTGCTGACTTCTCTTATATCACAATAAGGCAAGACAATTTTATCCTGAAGGAGAAAGAACCATTTTGTCCTTTGCTTAGCGTCCAGGTCCAAACACGAAGCAGAGATGCTTGTGGCTGACTGTATCCCGGTCCTGGGTTCCAGACTGACTTCATGTCTGTTTCAGAAGGTTTGGAGAGGGCTGGGATGATGGCTCAGTCAGTAAAATGTTCGTTGCACAAGCGTGAGGACCCAAGTTCGATCCCAGAACATGTCAAAAAGCTGTGCAGGAGAGCTTGTACTTGTGATCCTGCAGCTGTGAGGTGGAGACAGGAGGATCTCAGGGCTCACTTGTCTAGGCAGCCAAGCTTACTCAGTGAGCTCCAAGCCCCCAAGAGACTCTGTCACAAAAACAAGCCAACAAAACCAAGTTGGGTGGCATTTGAAGATGGACATCCAAGGTTTTCCTCTGACCTTCACATGTATGTGCACACTTGTGCAACGTGCCCATGCGACCATACATGCATATACACAAAAATATGATCACACAACACATACACATAAACACGCACAGAAAAGAAAGATTTGGAGAACCATCCATCCTCCATTAATTTATGTAAGGCACCCTGAATAAGGGAAAAGAAGTTTGTAACGTTGTCTTTGAACTCTGGTTTTAGACAAAGGAAACAGGAATAAGAAGTGTGCTCACGAAATGCTAAAGCAGCCTAAAGTGTGCAGACATTTTGGTGAGATCTCCTCGTCATGGGTGACAGTCAAGAGCCACCAGGTGCTTCAGTTTTGGAGGAAAAGCTGACCTTGACAGTAACATTTTAAACTTTGTGTGATTTCAAAGAAGTCCCCAAGGCCAAGTCAAGAAAGTGAGCTCAGAAGTGCACAAAGGAGGCAGTGTTCACAGACAGGGCTTTCATCTCACAGTGGTGTGCTCGGCTCTTGAGAGTCTTCAGAGCACCTTGGATGAGCACACAGAGCCTTCAAGGAAAAGGTCTCACTGAGTTTTATAACTATAGGGGATCCTTGCTGTAGAAGGAATATCAAGTAAGAAAAAGGAGAAAATGAATCACAAAATTCTACCATCTAGTGATGAAACGTCTTAACTTTTTGATTTTTTTATATTTAAATATATTTTCTTATTTCTTTGCTTATGATTTAAACATTTTTATCCCCCTTTCCCACATCCTCCAAGATCCACTCCCTACTCCAGACCCACCCAACTTTGTCTCCTTACTTTTAAAAAACTCATCGAGTCCCAGGAGTACTGCCAATATACTGGCAGTTGTACGGCCGTCTATTGGAGAGCGTGCTGGACCCGCTATGTTGTGCTGGGGCCACAGCCTTGAAGAATGCAGACTCACCATCTCATAGCTGTCAATCACCCATAGCTTAGTGTGCTCTCCTCTCCTTCCGTGCGAGGACTGTGTCATTTTATTTTAAGTGTATGTGACCATCATGAATCCTTTATGATTGTTTTCTATGATCTTTCAGGATATACCAAATCTGCATTTTTGTTTTTATCTTCCCCCATTTCTCTCTCTTTGAATACTCTCCCTGGTATGTTTTTAGTATCATTCATATGCACTGTGGCTCTTAATTCACTTTAAATTTCTGTAATGAAATTTCTTCTCCTTGGCTTGCTTTCTGTTTAAATATTTATTTATTTACTTATTTATTTTTATTTTATGACTAAGGGTGTTTTTGCCTACACATATGTCTGTGCACCATTAGTGTGCCTGGAGCCCACAGAGACCAGAAGAGGGTATCTGATGTCCTAGAACTGGAGTTACAGATGATTGTGAGCTGCCAGTGGGTGTTTGGAATTGAACTGGGTCCTCCTGAGGAGCAGTCAGTGCTCTTAACCAATGAGTCATCTCTACAGCCCCGCCTTGATTTTCTTTCTTAACTCTTCAGGCTATTGTATTCATTATTTTCCTTATTTGGTTGCCAAATCCTGGTAAGAAGTAACTTCAGGAAGGTTTTATTTTGGTTCACAGTTTGAGGATATCATCATGGTGGGAAGGGCATTGCTGCAGGAGTGTGAGGCAGCTGGTCCCACGGCATCCACAGTCAGGAAGCAGAGAAATGAAGGATGTGCTCAGCTCACCTTCTCCTTTTTATATAGTTCAGGAATTAGTGTCAGGATGATGCCACCTGTACTCAGAGTGGTCATCCCACTTCAATGAACCCCATCTGGAGACTTTCTCACAGACATGTCCAGAGATGTGTTTCCATGGTGATTCTGAATCCCATGAAGTTGACAACCAAGATTAACTTTTGCACTTAGCTACACAGTAAGTTTGAGGGCAGCCTGGGTTACATGAGATCCTGCCTCAAAAAGTGAAGGCAATTTCCATTAATAAATTATACTTTAGTAGATCTGAGGGGTGGTTTCTGTGGTGTGTTTGCACTTGTGCCTGTGGAACAGTGGGAAGGCAATGAGGTCCCAGCTGGAAGCAATAGCAGAGATATGAATGAGAGGGAGAACATGAGGTATTTCTCCTCCTGGTTCTGACTAGCCATCACCTCCTTCCGGATGTCTGGCTTGTTTCTCTCAGTCTTGTCCTCCCAATCCTGCCCTTAAGCACTTACAATTTCCTAATTTCCTATGCTTGGCCCGAATCACAAGGTAGATCTACTTTATAGCTTTGTGTTTATTATCCAAGTGGACTGAGGTGTTCTGTGGACAAACACCGTCCTGATCTACCTTCAGTCTGCAGAATCTGGCACAGTTTCTGGCACGCTAGATGCATGTCATTGGAAAAAAGATTGCCAGTGAATGAGAATATAAACAGACAAATACAGGGCTGATTTAAAGTGTTAGAGAAAAATGAACCATGTGCACCACGTGAAGCACTGGCTCAGCTCTCCCCTGCTTGAACTCCCCTGAAGACAGAGAATTCTTTCACCCAGGCTCACTCCTCTCCCTTTCCAGCTGAGGGCGCTGCTGTTTTGATTTTCTTCCACTCTCCTGCCATTCTTTTTCCACTTAATTCCAAATGCTTAACACATAGCTATTAAATTGTTAATAAGCAGGAATAAGTATGCCATTAATTTGAAAATATTTTATTCAGAGGATGGGCTAGCTGCAAGATTTCAGAGGTGGCTGCACAATAATTAATGAACTTAATTTCCAGTGCTAAATACATCATAATTTGAGGCTGAGTTTATGTGCTAATTGCAATTAGGCCCAGAAGAGAGTATGTTTTCTTGGCCTGTCGTCATCTGTTTAAATCTGATCTTCACTTTAAAAGTACATCTCCTAAAGTGAAACTTCCAGGAGGTTGAGGTAGTAAGATCACTGAGTGGACACAGGGTCCACAGACCCTCAAACACCTACAACTTTGGTTTTGTCAAGAATTGTGATGTTGGTACTGATATAAGGGATTGTTGTGTAGCAATTTCCTTGGCATTAAAACATTCTTTCCTGGAGGGAGGTTCATTTATACTCAGGAAGTAAATAAAACTTAGAAGGCCCAGGAAGTCAACAACACACAAGTCTCAGAAAGTTCCTGTAGGTATACAAGATTCACAAGGTCCCTCCCCAAAGTTACATAAAAAGTAACAATTTCTTGGAACAGGAGTCCTTCTGATGAACTAAGCTGTCTGGTAGCCTTGCAGAGACAGTCAGGGATGCAGCTTTTGTCACTATCTTTCTAATCCCTCAGCCTGGCTTGAAGGCACTAACTTGGAATAGTTACCTGCAGCCTATTGCTTTCTTCCCAACCTATTATTCAGCTTCTGGGCTGTGAAATGAAAGGGGCTGCTATTTTCAAAGCCCATGACAGTTAAAAATGTGGCCCAATACAAAAAAATAAACGTATTTTAAAACAGCATGTGTTTTTTTATTTGTTTGTTTTTTTGTTTTTTGCAAATTGATTGCATGATTCTCTTGTCTGAACTTTGTATATAACAAAAATGTTTCTTTTATTTTTAAGATTTCTTATTTTTAAAGCATTTTTAGTTCTGACCATAGGATACCCTCCCTCCACTCCTCCAAGGCCCCACCCTGCTCTCTCCCCTAGATCCATTACTCCTCCATCTCCCTTCAGAACAGAACAGAGCTCCCAATAATATCAACCAAACACGGCATAACAAGATGCAATAAGAATAGGCACATACCCTCATATCAAGGTTGTATGAGGCAACCCAGTAGGAGGAAAAGGGTCCCATGAGAAAGCAAAAGAACAAGAGATACCCCCCACTCCCACTGTTAGGAGTTCCACAAACAACCCAATCTAAACAACCACAGCATGTATGCAAAGGACCTAGCACAGACTCATGCAAGCTCTGTGATTGCTGCTTCAGTCTCTGTGAGCCCCTATGAGCCCAGCTTAGTTGATTCTATGGGCTGTGTTCTCCTGGTGTCCTCAACCCCTTTGACTCCTACCATTCTTCCTCCCCCTCTTCCTCAGAGTTCCCCAAGCTTGAGCTCCACCTAATGTTTGGGTGTGGGTTTCTGCATCTGCTCCCATCATCTGTCAGAAGAAGCCTCTGTGATGATGATTGGGCCAGGCTTTAGTCTGTGAGTATAGCAGAATATAAAATTTATTCTTCGGTAGCGTGGTGGTGGTGCACACCTCTAATCCCAGCACTTGGGAGGCAGAGCCAGGCGGATCTCTGTGAGTTTGAGGCCAGCCTGGTCTACAGAGCTAGATCCAGGCAGGACAGGCACCAAAACTACACAGAGAAACTCTGTCTCAAAAAAAAAAAAGATTTATTCTTTATTATTAAATTGATGTGTTTGTGTGTATAGGTAAGTGCATATGAGTTCAGGGGCCCATGGAGGTGAGTGGCGCCAGATGAGCAGGCCTTATATGTGGTTGTAAGCTACCTGGCAGAGGTCCATGAAACCACTGAACTCAGGTCCTCTGCAAGAACAATATGCCCTCTTAACTGCTGAGACAGTTCTCCAGCCCTCACAATAGCAATTCACTGTCAAAAGACTGAACACACCTGGGTCACTGGGCTTCACACCCTTTACCTCTTTATGCCTCTGGTGCCAAGATTGCCTATTAGGACAAATAGGACATAGGACAACAGTTTTCAAATCTGTGGAGTAAAACCACACAAGACTCAGCCTAATCTCTCACTTTATCTGTTTCCTGTGCCTTCTAGAATGCTTAATGTGGGATACAGCAAAATGGAAGGGCAGGAGACCCCGGTATTTAGTCTCTTTCCTTAGTGGACTGATCCAGCAGCCACTTAGCCATGGCCCTTTGCTTACACAACACGTCACCAGAGGAGCTTTTGCATCTTGAACCTCTGTGAGCCGGTGATCTCCATCTTCCCTACTATTTGAAAAGATTAGAAAGCGAGTAACGGGCTGTGAGATGGCTCAGCCAGGAAAGTGCTTGTGCGTAGCGTGAGGACCCAAGTTTAGAACCACGGTACTTATGAAAAGAGTAAGGCAAAGCACAGGGAGGTAGAGATAGGATTATCCCTGGGGCTGGACAGCCGGTGTAGCCAACTTGGTGAGCTACAGGTTCAGTGAGAGACCATGTTCCAAAACATTAGGTGAAAAAAGCGTTCGAATACGACAGTCAAAATTAACTTCTGCTCTGTGCACACATGTGCACTTGCACACATATGCATCTGAGTATGCCTGTGCATATGTACATAGTACACACACACATGCACACACACACACATATAGGAAAAAGTCTAAGCAGCAGAGTTCTCCACACTGACCTACCTGGATGTTAAAGGTTTTTCAGCTATGTGTGTATGATTCTCACTGAGAAAGTCAACCATAGTCTCAAGTATAAGATTCTTGGATTTAATTAATTCAATATTTCTTGTCAAGTTGAAATCAGGAGGGCTTCAAGGTCAGCTTGCCTGGGAGGCCACCATTGGTTTGCTGGATAATGAGTGCTCTAAGTTAGAACTAGACAGAGACCTCTTACACTTTGATTCACCCAAAGGGCCCAGGTTAGAGGACGCACATATACACATATAGCTGGATTCCCCAGCCGGCCAGAGGTGTTTTGTTTCAGCTGCAGAATAAATGATCAAGTGAGATTAGTACAGTTTAATATTGCATTTTTCCTCAGAAGAGCACCTTCAAGGCTGCAATGCAGGTAGAACATAACCTCCACTGCTGCCTGTAATAGTGTATCACGGTCTAAGTGATAATTGTGAGGTTATCACTGATCCTGAATGGTAACTGCGGTGTTTTCCATAGGTAGAGCTGGGCCAGTATCAGCTAAAGGCAGAGCACTCACTAGCTTCTCGTAGCCTTTGCTGTGCCCATCTTGTTCACTTCCTCCATGTCTAAAGTCCTTTAACTGGATGCATCATGTTTCATCATCAGAGGTAAGACTTAGGGGACTGGATAGATAGCATAGCAGTGAGGAGAGCTTGCAGCTCTTTCAGAGAACCTGAGTTTGGGTACCAGCAAGCATATTGGGCTACCCACAGCTGACTGTAACTCCGGCTTGAGGGAATTTGACACCTTCTTCCAGTCTCAGTGGGCACTGCGCTCATGTGTGTATAAACACACGCACACACACACACACACACACACACACACACAAATAAAATAAACTCTAGAATGCAAATTAGTGAGAAATATGTGACTTTTTCCTAGTGTTTGGTCAAGGAGAGGTGAGGTCTAGAAAAGCTATCACACACCTGGTAGGGGGGGTGTGGGGCAGTGAAGGGGGAGACAGACAGATGCCACAGAAAGGTAACAGTCCATCTCCTGGTGCTCTTTTTTCTATTATTTTATTTGAAATGAGATTTATTTTAAAATTAACACAAGTATTAATTAAAAGATACTAATTGCATATTTTTGGGTCAAATGTAGCATTTTATATTAGTATGTAATGTGGCACTTCAAGTAGCCACTACGTGTCTATCTCCCTTGAAGTATTTGAGGTTTCTTACACAAGCAGGAACGAACTGTTTCGCACGTACCACAAATGTCCACAGTGAGTCAGCTATGCCCACTGTAGGGGAATTCTACAGACATATTATAGAGGTTCTTTCACGACCCATTCCCTAATGGTGTACAGAAAACAGATTTCCAAGAGCAATTAATGTACCATCAATTACTTTGCAATCTGTTTCACGAAAAGTGACCTTTTAATTGTCTGACTGTTACACTTATTTAAAGCTTTGCTCTATTAGCATTTGGAAGCATATCAGGCCAAAGATTGGGATGCAATGGAGTCTTCTTGTGATGATCCAGTATCTGTGTGTAAAGTGGAGAATCTGGGCTAAATTGGGTTATCACGAAACAGCACAGATCCATGTTGGCTGTTTGGAGGAGATGAGGAATGGAACTAATGGTACCAGACGCTTGAAGCCCTGCTGAATAGGGC